>NC_069502.1:1150074982-1150182482 GCF_027579735.1 Bombina bombina | reverse complement strand
GGAGAGTCAGAACCCTACACTATGGAAAAGGAACTTTTGAAGGGAGAGGGATGGGTGGGATACGACACTACAGAAAAAAATATACCTGTAGGTGGTCCCTACACAACAGAAATATAGCAATAGGGGAGGGGAGGGTCAGGGGGATCTCTACAATATAGAAAAAGTTATTAATAAAAATAAATATAACTGGGTTGCCAGTACCTAAGATAGCTGCTAATAATGGGAGGAGGGAGGGTTAGAGAGCTGTTTGGGAGAGATCAGGTGGGGGTGGGGTTGAGCAGGTATCCCTACACAGCAGAAGAAAAATATAATAAAAAAAATCCCAAAACTGCAGACTATCTGCCAGAACCTAAGATGGTTTGATGAATGTGTGTGAGGGGGGGAGCTGTTTGGGAGGGATCAAGAAGGTGGGGAGGGTAATTCCTACACTAATTAACCCCTTTACTGCCGGGAATTTCAGAAGTGTGGTGCACTGCTTCATATAGTGGCCTTCTAATTACCAAAAATAAATGGCAAAGCCATGCATAATTGCTATTTCTGAACAAAAAGAATCTCATAGAAGCTTTTACAACCATTTGTAATAAGACTGCACAAGTGGTATCTTAATAATTTCAGTAAAAACACGAAGTTTGTGAAAGAAGATATATATTTTTTTTGTTTATATGATCGTATTTGACTGAGAAATAGTGGCGTGAAATATACCAAAATGGAGTGATGGCAAAAATGTTAAAAATGCTCCAGTGTTTTGTGCAACTTTCGCTTTGAAATTCCCAGCAACAAAGGGGTTAAAGGGATGTGAAAGTCAAAATTAAGCTTTTCTCTGTCGGCTATACCATACAAGTTTAATAGATTTTTCAGTTTAGCGCTATTATATTTACTTAATTCTCTTACTATTCTTTGTTTAACCGCATACTTAGTAGGTAGGCTCAGGATCAGCAATGCACTACGTAAACTAGCTACTGATTAGTGGCTACGCACATATCTATTGTCATTGGCTCATCAGATATATTCAGCTAACTCCCCAGTAGCACATTACTTTTCTGCAGATGGTTTTAACTAGAGCTGCAACAACTAATCGATAATAATCGATTATGAAAATAGTTATCAAGGAATCTCATAATCTATTAGTTAGTCTGTGAACGGCATCGGGATGATTAACAGCCCCTGCTATCGGCCGATTGGCTGCCAGTGAGCAGGGGGCGGCATTGCACTAGCATTTCTCTAGAAATGCTAGTGCAATGTTAAATGCTGATAGAGTATGCAAGATCGAGCGGACATGATTTGCTACAGCGAATCATGTCCGCTCAACTATTAATAAATCTACCCCATAGTCCTTAGCGATTTTGAGTTTTTTAAATTGATTTTTACGTTTTTTTTTTTTAAATAAATTGCGATATTTAGCAAATTCAACATCTAAAAAGTATATATTTGTTAATTTAAGAGCGGACTAGATATTTTTTTCAATAACCTTACACCTAGGGTTGCCACCTCGGCCATATTTTCCTGGACGCTTATGAGTTACAGGGTGTGCAGGGAAAAACATGCATTGTGCTGTTCATCAGCACTATTCACGTGATGTCCAGAGGCACAATACATGTTCCATCCTGCTTACCCTGCAGAATGCGTAACTCATAAGTGTCCAGGAAAACATGGCTGAGGTGGCAACCCTACTTACAGCTGGTTATTTATCATTACACATAGATATTTAAGATATTTTTATGTTAGAATGAAGCCCAGGCTTGTTTTATTGAGAGGCCCCCCTTGCCAAGGAGGAAAATATTTTGCATTGGTGGAAAGCTAATAATAATAAATATTCCACCTTTGCGAAATTGGCAAAACCCTACTTATGCATCTCAGGCAGCTAAACACCATCTGAGTGCCTCTTCTCTGCTGCAGGCAAAATAGCTGCAAAAAGAGAGCCAGCCTCAGTCAGGAGCACGTGGACATGTTCAGTTTTTTGTATTTCAATGCAAAGTTTCTGAAAGAGTGAATAACAGAATGTTATAAACAGTGATAGTTTACCTCTTTCCAGTTTGTGGTTTTGCTTAAAGGGACATGAAACCCAAACATTTTCTCTCATGATTCAGATAGAGAATACAATTTTAAACAACTTTCTAATTTACTTCTATTATCTAATTTGTTTCATTCTCTTGGTATCATTTGTTGAAGAAGCAGCAATGCACTAATGGTTTCTAACTGAACTCATGGGTGAGCCAATCACAATCGATATATATATTCAGCCACCAATCAACAGCTAGAACCTGGATTCTCTGCTGCTCCTGAGCTTGCCAAGATAAACCTTTCAGCAAAGATAACAAGAGAAGGATGCAAATTAAATAATAGAAGTAAATTGGAAAGTTGTTTAAAATTGTATGTTCTGTCTAAATCATGAAAGAAAATTTTTGGGTTGCATGTCCCTTTAATCATAAAAATTTGTTGTGCTGCTTAAAAATTGGACGAACAGTTGTGTTAATGTAAAGTTTTAGTTTAACGCTTTATATTTGTAACACTCAGTATGCAGATTTTATTTTAAATACAGGAAAATATATATATTTTTTTATCTGATTAGTCGATTAATCGAAAATATAATCGTCCGATTAATCGATTATGAAATAACCGTTGGTTGCAGCCCTAGTTTTAACTATATGTTAAAACCCTTTACTGGGGTGAAAGACATTGTTATATGGAAGCAACAGTGAAATAAAACAATGCTCTAATTCATGACACCATTCTCTTCTTCTACTTTTGTGTTATTCACTCTTGTGATTACAAAACAACACACGTACTGATTTTGAATATGAATTTCAAATCCCTTTATTTTATCTGCCAGATTTTCAATCTCTTTTGAAAGATGCACAGCAGACGTATTCCCTTTCATGTTGCAATTTAAATGTGAAAAAAGTAGTGGGAATCTTTTAAGTGTTTACAGAATGAAAGCAGCGTTCTAAAAACAAACATCAAACAACACTTTTCAAAGCAGCGTAATTCAAAACACCCCATTACATTCACACAACCAGGTTCAGTGTCTTCTCAAAGATATTTGAAGACAAATTGTGACTGTCAGATGCAAGTTTATTAGGTCGGCTTTAAAGTCTGTCATGTATATTTTATGTGTAATTTTTTTTTTCTGTTAAGGATAATATTCATAGTGTTTAAATACTTAAAGGGACACTCATTGGCTGTCACATGATACAGAAGTAGAAATAGACATAAGTGAAATTTGTTAGAAAACAAATCTACTAATCATTTGAAGTTCAGACTAAGTGCTATTGCATTATCTTTTTATCATGCATTTGTTGATTATGTAAATCTACTGTATTTACTGGTGCTTTAAAGGAACATTAAATCTAATTGACATCTATTTTGTTGTTTCATTCTCTTGGTATCCTTTGTTGAAGGAGAAGCAATGCACTACTGAGAGCTAGCTGAGCGCATCTAATAAGCCAATGATAAGAGGCATATATGTGCAGCCACCAATAAGCAGCTAGCTCCAAGCAGTGCATTGCTGTGCTTGAGCCTACCTAGGCATGCCTTTCCACAAAGGATACCAAGAGAACAAAGCAACTTAGATAAAATAAGTAAATTGTAAAGTTGTTTAAAATCATCCACTCTATCTGAACTATTATTTTTTTCTTCACTGTAGCTTTAAATGGACAGTGCCATTTTTTTTTTAAACAAGTCGTGGCACTAATTAAATAAAAACAAGCGTATTTCTGCCTTAAAGTGACATGAATCCAATTTGTTTCTTCTTTCATGATTCAGATATAACGCATACAGTTTTAAACCATTTCCCCATTTTGGTCTATTATTAAGCAACTCATCGTACATGAAAGGGCAGTTTAATGTCTCTTTAAAGGGATATGAAACAGAGCTCGATAAGGCAGCAGACATGTTGGCAAATTAGGCTGCATTCTGCCTGTTCTGAGGATGGGCAAATCTGACTCCCTGTTTATCTAGTATTCATTTAATACTAAACTAGCTTATGTTACTCTAGATGTTTTATGACATCATACTATAAATGCCTTCTTGCAGAGCCCCAAAGTCCTTGTAGTATTGTTACAGGAAGTAATGGACATTACACATTTTTAAAGAAAAATAATAAAAGGTAGAATCCATTTAAAAAGATGAATAATACATATTGCAATGATTTCTGTAAGTTACTGTTTAGTGCCTTTTTATTACAACAATGAAACAGACTGATAATATCCCTTTTAAAGGGACAAAAAAATCTGAATAATGTAAAGTTTCATGATTCAGCTAGAACATGCAATTTTAAGAGACTTTTCAGTTTACTAATATTACCTGATTTACTTTGTTCTCTTTGTATCCTGTGTTAAAACTCATACCTAGGTATTCTCAGGAGCAGGTCTGTATTATTAGGAGCTAATCAGTGATTTGTTGCATGCCTCTTGTCATTGGCTCAACATATGCGTTCAGCTAGCTCCCAGTAGTGCATTGCTGCTCTTGAGACGACTTAAACTAGGTGTTTAACCACCTTACACAGTTAAACACATTAAAACATTTACACTAAATAAATGTTTCACATAATAATGTAATAAACACAACCCTGGGAGTAAGGAGGGACTAAGCAAGGAAGTATTTCCAGCTTCAGTTCTAAGCCCAGTTGAGTGCATCTCTCTGTTTTTCTGTGTTTATACATAATAATGTAATCAAAGCAGAGATTAGCCTAATAAAATACAATCATTTTTTCATTATGAGTTTAAGAAATAACATTTTAGTTCCCATAATATAATGGTCATCGCCATGTTGAAACCTAGATTTTCCTTATCTTTTCTCCTCTGCTGAGACCAGTTAGGAACATATACATTTGAGTAAGTAAACTGAGCAAACAATGGCTATGTGTATTATAGCATTGCTAAGCTGCTGAAGTCTGAGTTCTACAGTTCCAGTTCTCGCAGGGTTTTCAGAATTAAAGTGATATGGAAATCAATATTAGCCTTTCATCATTCAGATAGAGCGTGCTATATTAAAACTGCACTTTTATTAACTAATTTACTTTGCACGTGTCTTGAGCACGATACAGCAGTAGTGTTTTGTAAAAATCCATGTAACAATGTTCTACAAACACTGTTGTCATATAGTAAACATCTTGTAATAACTTTTTTTCTGCAAAAAATTAACATAAAAAAGTCACCTGGTAGGCAGGTGGTTGCCGTTTCTATAGCAAGTGCTTGCTGCTTTCTGTTTTTGAAAGAGAGAAACAAGTAGTAGACAGTCAACTCCAAAAAAATGTATTCCATTCCCCAGTTTTGCACAGCCAACACTATTATATTAATATACTTTTTATCTCTCTGATTACCTTGTATCTAAGCCTCTTTTGACAGCCCCCTTATCACATGGCTATGTATTATCTATTGACTTGCATTTTAGTGAAATTAGTACAGTGTCATGCACGACTCCACGGGAAAGAGCACAATGTTATCTATATGGCTGACATGAACTAGCAGTCTCCTGTTGTGAAAAGCAAATAAAAAAGCATGTGATAAGAGGCTGTGTGTAGTGGCTTAAAAACAGTCAAAAATTTTGAGGTTTAAATGTTATAAAGTATATTAATATAACAATGTTAATTGGGCAAAGCTGGGGAATGGGTAGTAAAGGCGTTGTATATCTGTTTAAACAATAAGTATGTTGGTGTTGACTGTCCCTTTAAACAAGTATGTCAGAGTTTTCCAGAGAAAACATTGCCAGCCGGCAGCATTATGAAGTAGCCAGGTGATGGCAGCAAAATACTTTGCAATATTATATCTTATACCATTTTCTCTTATTTATAAAATGATTTGATCACAATCTTTTGGAAAAAAAACCTTATCAAATGATTTATGTACAAAAGTCTCCTTTGAATTTAATAGAGATTATTATTTTTTTTTCTAAACTATTGAGATAGATCCCATTGTTGCTAAAGCTACCCAAAAGCACAAATTAATTGTATAATTTAGCATAAATGTATTTAATGAGTATTTGTGCAACAAACTTTTTTTTGGACATCCTGCTGAAAAACTGGACTGTCCGGTTGCAACCTACATATTAGCCACTTTATTAAATAAACATTAATGTACAATGTAAAATTGCTTTAAACCATTATTATAGTATTTTCTATGTTGCATTTTTATGTTCTTTGAAATTTCTTCCAAAGCTTTTTACCATATGAGCTGATACAACAGGACAGGAGAGGTAGTGGCACTAGGCATTAGTAGGTCAGGGTTTGACTCCCTGCTGCATAGATGACAGACAACAGCAAAGCAAATAAACAATAGCAAAGCGCAAACCCGCGTAGCCCTCGGCAATAAGTAGCTTTATCTATCAGACACAAATGTAATTACCAAAAGGTACCTATCACCTTTAAAGGACCAGTCAACACAGTAGATTTGCATAGTCAACAAATGCAAGATAACAAGACAATGCAATAGCACTTAGTCTGAACTTCAAATGAATAGATTTTTTTTCTGACAATTTTAAAAGTTGTCTATTTACACTCCCCCTGTACCATGTGACAGCCATCAGCCTATCACAAATGCATACACGTACCATGTGACAGCCATCAGCCAATCACAAATGCATATACGCTTATTCTGTGAATTCTTGCACATGCTCAGTAGGAGCTGGTGACTCAAAAAGTTTAAATATAAAAAGACTGTTGTTTTTAATGGAAGTAAATTGGAAAGTTGTTTAAAATTGCATACTCTATCTAAATAACAAAAGTTTAATTTTGACTTGAGTGTCCATTTAATAAACAGCTTAGTGCCACTCCCAATGTCCCTCAGGGGCTGTCTGTAGAGTGCAGGTAGGTTTTTATGATGATTCAGGGGACCGATCCCCGCTTACACCAGGCAGTAGTAGTGGAGTGTAAAAATGTTTGTTCCCCAGTTAGAGAAAGGGAAGATCCCTGTATGTTTGATGCCAGGACACTGGGCATTGATTCCTAGGCTGCCTCACTCATATTGGGATAGGTGGCAATACTCTCTGAAACGTGACTTACTGACTTTACTATGCAACTAGGTTCATTTTACACTATTTGTTTTTTTGGGAAAAAGTTTTTTTAGGAATGAAAACAAGGTACAGGCCATTTATTTTATTTAATTTACAATTGTTTTCAATTACAATTCAGTTACATTTTGTGTTATTTCCAATAATAAGTTTCTTTCTTTTTTGTATTTAAATCATAATCTTTAGTGTTCTCTAATGTCTCTCGTATGATTACATTTCACTAAAGCATAGTAGAGCACTTGAAAACATTGTCAATAAATGCCATAGTATAACATAGTAACAAATACAGGAAACTAAGAGAGATCCTGCTTGGTTCTCTTAGGGCTTACTGAATTGAGGCCAGTGGACAATCAACCTTTATATTATATACCTGTATGTGGATTTTTATATTATGATTTGGAATTTGCTATTCTAATGGAGTAAGTTGAAACAAAATAAGGTACTCCTAGGTACTCCTCCCTTTTCCTCTCACAATCTCCTCCATTCTGTAGCTGTGGATTCCGTGAAGTAATTGGATGCTTAGAGTGAGCTGATGAAGGGTGCGAAACGCGTGGTTGTGTTTTTCCTTCCAAGGCCCCTTTTCAGTATATTTCTTCATCACCCTTATCATTCCTGATCTATTTAGTTGATGCAAATATGTTCTTCACCCTGTTGCATTCACCATCTGATTTGCCGTTTTAAATTTTTATTAGTTGATAGACTAACTGCAGCATTTATGTATACTAATGTCTTGTGTATCATTATGCCCTTTGACTTAAATATGTTATGTGAAACTTTGCTTTCTTCTATTCACAAGTGTTATCACATCTATATTTCTTCTGTTAAGTGTGATCAGTCCACGGGTCATCATTACTTCTGGGATATTACTCCTCCCCAACAGGAAGTGCAAGAGGATTCACCCAGCAGAGCTGCATATAGCTCCTCCCCTCTACGTCACTCCCAGTCATTCTCTTGCACCCAACGACTAGATAGGATGTGTGAGAGGACTATGGTGATTATACTTAGTTTTATATCTTCAATCAAAAGTTTGTTATTTTAAAATAGCACCGGAGTGTGTTATTATCTCTCTGGCAGAGTTTGAAGAAGAATCTACCAGAGTTTTTGTTATGATTTTAGCCGGAGTAGTTAAGATCATATTGCTGTTTCTCGGCCATCTGAGGAGAGGTAAACTTCAGATCAGGGGACAGCGGGCAGATGAATCTGCATAGAGGTATGTAGCAGTTTTTATTTTCTGACAATGGAATTGATGAGAAAATCCTGCCATACCGATATAATGTCATGTATGTATACTTTACACTTCAGTATTCTGGGGAATGGTACTTCACTAGAATTACACTGTAAGAAATACATAAAGCTGTTTAATAACTAGAGATTATGTTTAACGTTTTTGCTGGAATGTAAAATCGTTTTCATTTACTGAGGTACTGAGTGAATAAATGTTTGGGCACTATTTTTCCACTTGGCAGTTGCTTAATCTGTTTTCTGACAGTTTCTGTTCTCCCTCACTGCTGTGTGTGAGGGGGAGGGGCCGTTTTTTGGCGATTTTACTACACATCAAATATTTCAGTCAGCAACTCATTGTATTCCCTGCATGATCCGGTTCATCTCTACAGAGCTCAGGGGTCTTCAAAACTTATTTTGAGGGAGGTAATTTCTCTCAGCAGAGCTGTGAGAATTATAGTTTGACTGAGATAAAAAACGTTTATTTCTTCTGTTATGTGTGATCAGTCCACGGGTCATCATTACTTCTGGGATATAACTCCTCCCCAACAGGAAATGCAAGAGGATTCACCCAGCAGAGCTGATATAGCTCCTCCCCTCTACGTCAGTCCCAGTCATTCTCTTGCACCCAACGACTAGATAGGATGTGTGAGAGGACTATGGTGATTATACTTAGTTTTTATGACTTCAATCAAAAGTTTGTTATTTTACAATAGCACCGGAGCGTGTTATTACTTCTCTGGCAGAGTTTGAAGAAGAATCTACCAGAGTTTTTTATTATGATTTTAACCGGAGTAGTTAAGATCATATTGCTGTTCTCGGCCATCTGAGGGAGGTAAAAGCTTCAGATCAGGGGACAGCGGGCAGATGAATCTGCATTGAGGTATTTAGCAGTTTTTATTTTCTGAATGGAATTGATGAAAAAATCCTGCCATACCGTTATAATGACATGTATGTATACACTTCAGTATTCTGGGGATGGTATTTCACCGGAACTACTCTGTTAAAGGTCACTAATCCTTTTAATAAGTATTTATCATGTTAAACGTTTTTGCTGGAATGTAGAATCGTTTACATTGCTGAGGTACTGAGTGAATAAATATTTGGGCATTATTTTCCACTTGGCAGTTGTTTGCTTTAATTGTGACAGTTTCGTTTCTCTTCACTGCTGTGTATGAGAGGGAGGGGCCGTTTTTGGCGCTCTTTGCTACGCATCAAAAATTTCCAGTCAGCTACTCTTATATTTCCTGCATGATCCGGTTCATCTCTGACAGATCTCAGGGGTCTTCAAACTTCTTTGGAGGGAGGTATATTCTCTCAGCAGAGCTGTGAGAATTTTATATTGACTGTGAATAAAAACGTTGCTCTGTAATTTTTATGTCAAATTTAATTATTGTTATTTTACTAATGGGAACAAACCTTTGCTAAAAGTTGTGTTGTTTTAAAGTTTGATGCTATAACTGTTTTTCAGTTCATTATCTCAACTGTCATTTAATCGTTTAGTACCTCTTTGAGGCACAGTACGTTTTTGCTAAAAAAGATTATAACCAGGTTGCAAGTTATTGCTAGTGTGTTAAACATGTCTGACTCAGAGGAAGATATCTGTGTCATTTGTTCCAATGCCAAGGTGGAGCCCAATAGAAATTTATGTACTAACTGTATTGATGCTACTTTAAATAAAAGTCAATCTGTACAATGTGAACAAATTTCACCAAACTGCGAGGGGAGAGTTATGCCGACTAACTCGCCTCACGCGGCAGTACCTGCATCTCCCGCCCGGGAGGTGCGTGATATTATGGCGCCTAGTACATCTGGGCGGCCATTACAGATAACATTACATGATATGGCTACTGTTATGACTGAAGTTTTGTCTAAATTACCAGAACTAAGAGGCAAGCGTGATCACTCTGGGGTGAGAACAGAGTGCGCTGACAATACTAGGGCCATGTCTGATACTGCGTCACAGCTTGCAGAGCATGAGGACGGAGAGCTTCATTCTGTGGGTGACGGTTCTGATCCAAACAGATTGGATTCAGATATTTCAAATTTTAAATTTAAATTGGAGAACCTCCGTGTATTACTAGGGGAGGTCTTAGCAGCTCTCAATGATTGTAACACCGTTGCAATACCAGAGAAACTGTGTAGGTTGGATAAATACTTTGCGGTACCGGCGAGTACTGACGTTTTTCCTATACCTAAGAGATTAACTGAAATTGTTACTAAGGAGTGGGATAGACCCGGTGTGCCGTTCTCACCCCCTCCAATATTTAGAAAGATGTTTCCAATAGACGCCACCACTCGGGACTTATGGCAAACGGTCCCTAAGGTGGAGGGAGCAGTTTCTACTTTAGCTAAGCGTACCACTATCCCGGTGGAGGATAGCTGTGCTTTTTCAGATCCAATGGATAAAAAATTAGAGGGTTACCTTAAGAAAATGTTTGTTCAACAAGGTTTTATATTGCAACCCCTTGCATGTATCGCGCCGATTACGGCTGCGGCAGCATTTTGGATTGAGTCTCTGGAAGAGAACCTTAGTTCATCTACGCTAGACGACATTATGGACAGGCTTAGAGTCCTTAAACTAGCTAATTCATTCATTTCGGAGGCCGTAGTACATTTAACCAAACTTACGGCTAAGAACTCAGGATTCGCCATACAGGCACGTAGGGCACTGTGGCTAAAATCCTGGTCAGCTGATGTTACTTCTAAGTCCAAATTACTTAATATACCTTTCAAGGGGCAGTCTTTATTTGGGCCCGGTTTGAAAGAAATTATCGCTGACATTACAGGAGGTAAGGGCCACGCCCTACCTCAAGACAAAGCCAAAGCTAAGGCTAGACAGTCTAATTTTCGTCCCTTTCGGAATTTCAAAACAGGAGCAGCATCAACCTCCACTGCACCAAAACAGGAAGGAGCTGTTGCTCGTTACAGGCAAGGCTGGAAACCTAACCAGTCCTGGAACAAGGGCAAACAGGCCAGGAAACCTGCTGCTGCCCCAAAGACAGCATGAACCGAGAGCCCCCGATCCGGGACCGGATCTAGTGGGGGGCAGACTTTCTCTCTTCGCCCAGGCCTGGGCAAGAGATGTTCAGGATCCCTGGGCGCTAGAGATCATATCTCAGGGATACCTTCTAGACTTCAAATTATCTCCCCCAAGAGGGAGATTTCATCTGTCAAGGTTGTCAACAAACCAGATAAAGAAAGAAGCGTTTCTACGCTGTGTACAAGATCTGTTATTAATGGGAGTGATCCATCCGGTTCCGCGGTCGGAACAAGGACAAGGGTTCTACTCAAACCTGTTTGTGGTTCCCAAAAAAGAGGGAACTTTCAGGCCAATCTTAGATTTAAGGATTCTAAACAAATTCCTAAGAGTTCCATCGTTCAAAATGGAAACTATTCGGACAATCTTACCCATGATCCAAAAGGGTCAGTACATGACCACAGTGGATTTAAAAGATGCTTACCTTCACATACCGATTCACAAAGATCATCACCGGTATCTACGGTTTGCCTTCCTAGACAGGCACTACCAGTTTGTAGCTCTTCCATTCGGATTGGCTACGGCCCCAAGAATCTTCACAAAGGTTCTGGGTGCCCTTCTGGCGGTACTAAGACCGCGAGGGATTTCGGTAGCTCCGTACCTAGACGACATTCTAATACAAGCTTCAAGCTTTCAAACTGCCAAGTCTCATACAGAGTTAGTTCTGGCATTTCTAAGGTCGCATGGATGGAAAGTGAACGAAAAGAAGAGTTCTCTTTTTCCTCTCACAAGAGTTCCATTCTTGGGGACTCTTATAGATTCTGTAGAAATGAAGATTTACCTGACAGAAGACAGGTTAACAAAGCTTCAAGATGCATGCCGTGTCCTTCATTCCATTCAACACCCGTCAGTAGCTCAATGCATGGAGGTGATCGGCTTAATGGTAGCGGCAATGGACATAGTACCTTTTGCACGCCTACACCTCAGACCGCTGCAATTGTGCATGCTAAGTCAGTGGAATGGGGATTACTCAGATTTGTCCCCTACTCTGAATCTGAATCAAGAGACCAGAAATTCTCTTCTATGGTGGCTTTATCGGCCACACCTGTCCAGGGGGATGCCATTCAGCAGGCCAGACTGGACAATCGTAACAACAGACGCCAGCCTACTAGGTTGGGGCGCTGTCTGGAATTCTCTGAAGGCTCAGGGATTATGGAATCAGGAGGAGAGTCTCCTTCCAATAAACATTCTGGAATTGAGAGCAGTTCTCAATGCCCTTCTGGCTTGGCCCCAATTAACAACTCGGGGGTTCATCAGGTTTCAGTCGGACAATATCACGACTGTAGCTTACATCAACCATCAGGGAGGGACAAGAAGCTCCCTAGCAATGATGGAAGTATCAAAGATAATTCGCTGGGCAGAGTCTCACTCTTGCCACCTGTCAGCAATCCACATCCCGGGAGTGGAGAACTGGGAGGCGGATTTCTTGAGTCGCCAGACTTTTCATCCGGGAGAGTGGGAACTTCATCCGGAGGTCTTTGCCCAAATACTTCGACGTTGGGGCAAACCAGAGATAGATCTCATGGCGTCTCGCCAGAACGCCAAACTTCCTCACTACGGGTCCAGATCCAGGGATCCGGGAGCGGTTCTGATAGATGCTTTGACAGCACCTTGGAACTTCGGGATGGCTTATGTGTTTCCACCCTTCCCGCTGCTTCCTCGATTGATTGCCAAAATCAAACAGGAGAGAGCATCTGTGATTCTAATAGCGCCTGCATGGCCACGCAGGACTTGGTATGCAGATCTAGTGGACATGTCATCCTGTCCGCCTTGGTCTCTACCTCTAAGACAGGACCTTCTGATACAGGGTCCATTCAAACATCAAAATCTAACTTCTCTGAAACTGACTGCTTGGAAATTGAACGCTTGATTTTATCAAAACGTGGTTTTTCTGAGTCGGTTATTGATACCCTGATACAGGCTAGGAAGCCTGTTACCAGAAAGATTTACCATAAAATATGGCGCAAATACCTATACTGGTGCGAATCCAAACGTTACTCCTGGAGTAAGGTTAGGATCCCTAGGATATTGTCCTTTCTACAAGAAGGTTTAGAAAAGGGCTTATCAGCTAGTTCATTAAAGGGACAGATTTCAGCTCTGTCCATCTTGTTACACAGGCGTCTGTCAGAAAATCCAGACGTCCAGGCCTTTTGTCAGGCTTTAGCTAGGATCAAGCCTGTGTTTAAAGCCGTTGCTCCGCCATGGAGTTTAAACTTAGTTCTTAACGTTTTACAGGGTGTTCCGTTTGAACCCCTTCATTCCATTGATATAAAATTGTTATCTTGGAAAGTTCTGTTTTTAATGGCTATTTCCTCGGCTCGAAGAGTCTCTGAGTTATCAGCATTACATTGTGATTCTCCTTATCTGATTTTTCACTCAGACAAGGTAGTTCTGCGTACTAAACCTGGGTTCTTACCTAAGGTAGTCACTAACAGGAATATCAATCAAGAGATTGTTGTTCCATCCTTGTGTCCAAATCCTTCTTCAAAGAAGGAACGTCTTCTACACAATCTGGATGTAGTTCGTGCCCTCAAGTTCTACTTGCAGGCAACTAAAGATTTTCGCCAAACTTCTTACCTGTTTGTCGTTTATTCTGGACAGAGGAGAGGTCAAAAAGCTTCTGCTACCTCTCTCTCTTTTTGGCTTCGTAGCATAATACGTTTAGCCTATGAGACTGCTGGACAGCAGCCTCCTGAAAGAATTACAGCTCACTCCACTAGAGCTGTGGCTTCCACTTGGGCCTTTAAGAATGAGGCCTCTGTTGAACAGATTTGCAAGGCTGCAACTTGGTCTTCGCTTCATACTTTTTCCAAATTTTACAAATTTGACACTTTTGCTTCTTCGGAGGCTATTTTTGGGAGAAAGGTTCTTCAGGCAGTGGTTCCTTCTGTATAATGAGCCTGCCTATCCCTCCCGTCATCCGTGTACTTTTGCTTTGGTATTGGTATCCCAGAAGTAATGATGACCCGTGGACTGATCACACATAACAGAAGAAAACATAATTTATGCTTACCTGATAAATTCCTTTCTTCTGTTGTGTGATCAGTCCACGGCCCGCCCTGTTTTTAAGGCAGGTAAATATCTTTTAAATTATACTCCAGTCACCACTTCACCCTTGGTTACTCCTTTCTCGTTGATTCTTGGTCGAATGACTGGGACTGACGTAGAGGGGAGGAGCTATATCAGCTCTGCTGGGTGAATCCTCTTGCATTTCCTGTTGGGGAGGAGTTATATCCCAGAAGTAATGATGACCCGTGGACTGATCACACAACAGAAGAAAGGAATTTATCAGGTAAGCATAAATTATGTTTCTGTAATTTGTTTCCTGCTTTCAGAATTTGTTATCTTTGCTAATGGGATTAAACCTTTGCTAAAGTTGTGTTATTTACAAGGATTGAGGCTATAACTGTTTCAATTTATTAATTTTCAACTGTCATAGATCTTCTGTGCTTCTTAAAGGCACAGTACGTTTTAATATTATTCTAATTGAATTGTATTTCCAAGTTACAAGTTTATTTGCTAGTGTGTTAAACATGTCTGATTCAGAGGATGATACCTGTGTCATTTGTTGCAATGCCAAAGTGGAGCCCAATAGAAATTTATGTACTAACTGTATTGATGCTACTTTAAATAAAAGTCAATCTGTACAAATTGAACAAATTTCACCAAACAACGAGGGGAGAGTTATGCCGACTAACTCGCCTCACGTGTCAGTACCTACATCTCCCGCTCAGAGGGAGGTGCGTGATATTGTAGCGCCGAGTACATCTGGGCGGCCATTACAAATCACATTACAGGATATGGCTACTGTTATGACTGAGGTTTTGGCTAAATTACCAGAGCTAAGAGGTAAGCGTGATCACTCTGGGGTGAGAACAGAGTGCGCTGATAATATTAGGGCCATGTCAGACACTGCGTCACAGGTGGCAGAACATGAGGACGGAGAGCTTCATTCTGTGGGTGACGGTTCTGATCCAAACAGACTGGATTCAGATATTTCAAATTTTAAATTTAAACTGGAAAACCTCCGTGTATTACTAGGGGAGGTGTTAGCGGCTCTGAATGATTGTAACACAGTTGCAATACCAGAGAAAATGTGTAGGTTGGATAAATATTTTGCGGTACCGACGAGTACTGAGGTTTTCCCTATACCTAAGAGACTTACTGAAATTGTTACTAAGGAGTGGGATAGACCCGGTGTGCCGTTCTCACCCCCTCCGATATTTAGAAAAATGTTTCCAATAGACGCCACCACAAGGGACTTATGGCAAATGGTCCCTAAGGTGGAGGGAGCAGTTTCTACCTTAGCTAAGCGTACCACTATCCCGGTGGAGGATAGCTGTGCTTTTTCAGATCCAATGAATAAAAAGTTAGAAGGTTACCTTAAGAAAATGTTTGTTCAACAAGGTTTTATATTGCAACCCCTTGCATGCATTGCGCCGATCACGGCTGCAGCGGCATTCTGGATTGAGTCTCTGGAAGAGAACATTGGTTCAGCTACTCTGGACGACATTACGGACAGGCTTAGAGTCCTTAAACTAGCTAATTCATTCATTTCGGAGGCCGTAGTACATCTTACTAAACTTACGGCGAAGAATTCAGGATTCGCCATTCAGGCACGCAGGGCGCTGTGGCTAAAATCCTGGTCAGCTGATGTTACTTCTAAGTCTAAATTGCTTAATATACCTTTCAAAGGGCAGACCTTATTCGGGCCCGGGTTGAAAGAGATTATCGCTGACATTACAGGAGGTAAAGGCCATGCCCTGCCTCAGGACAAAGCCAAAGCCAAGACTAGACAGTCTAATTTTCGTTCCTTTCGTAATTTCAATGCAGGAGCAGCATCAACTTCCTCTGCACCAAAACAGGAAGGAGCTGTTGCTCGCTACAGACAAGGCTGGAAACCTAACCAGTCCTGGAACAAGGGCAAGCAGACTAGGAAACCTGCTGCTGCCCCTAAAACAGCATGAATTGAGGGCCCCCGATCCGGGATCGGATCTAGTGGGGGGCAGACTTTCTCTCTTCGCCCAGGCTTGGGCAAGAGATGTTCAGGATCCCTGGGCGCTAGAGATAATATCTCAGGGATACCTTCTGGACTTCAAATACTCTCCTCCAAGAGAGAGATTTCATCTGTCAAGATTGTCAACAATCCAGACAAAGAAAGAGGCGTTTCTACGCTGCGTACAAGAGCTCTTGTTAATGGGAGTAATCCATCCAGTTCCACGATCGGAACAGGGACAGGGGTTTTACTCAAATCTGTTTGTGGTTCCCAAAAAAGAGGGAACTTTCAGACCAATCCTGGACTTAAAGATCCTAAACAAATTCCTAAGAGTTCCATCGTTCAAGATGGAGACTATTCGGACAATTTTACCTATGATCCAAGAGGGTCAGTACATGACCACTGTAGATTTAAAAGATGCTTACCTTCACATACCGATTCACAAAGATCATTATCGGTACCTAAGGTTTGCCTTCCTAGACAGGCATTACCAGTTTGTGGCTCTTCCATTCGGATTGGCTACAGCTCCAAGAATCTTCACAAAGGTTCTGGGTGCTCTTCTGGCGGTACTAAGACCGCGGGGAATCTCGGTAGCTCCATACCTAGACGACATTCTGATACAAGCTTCAAGTTTTCAAACTGCCAAGTCTCATACAGAGTTAGTGCTGGCATTTCTAAGGTCACATGGATGGAAGGTGAACGAAAAGAAAAGTTCACTCGTTCCACTCACAAGAGTTCCCTTCCTGGGGACTCTTATAGATTCTGTAGAAATGAAGATTTACCTGACAGAGGACAGGCTAACAAGACTTCAAAGTGCTTGCCGCACCCTTCATTCCATTCAACACCCGTCAGTGGCTCAATGCATGGAGGTAATCGGCTTAATGGTAGCGGCAATGGACATAGTACCCTTTGCACGCTTACACCTCAGACCACTGCAACTGTGCATGCTAAGTCAGTGGAATGGGGATTACTCAGACTTATCCCCTTCTCTGAATCTGGATCAAGAGACCAGAAATTCTCTTCTATGGTGGCTTTCTCGGCCACATCTGTCCAGGGGGATGCCATTCAGCAGACCAGACTGGACAATTGTAACAACAGACGCCAGCCTTCTAGGTTGGGGTGCCGTCTGGAATTCTCTGAAGTCTCAGGGACAATGGAGTCAGGAGGAGAGTCTCCTGCCAATAAACATTCTGGAATTGAGAGCAGTTCTCAATGCCCTCCTGGCTTGGCCCCAGTTGACAACTCGGGGGTTCATCAGGTTTCAGTCGGACAACATCACGACTGTAGCTTACATCAACCATCAGGGAGGGACAAGAAGCTCCCTAGCTATGATGGAAGTATCAAAGATAATTCGCTGGGCAGAGTCTCACTCTTGCCACCTGTCAGCAATCCACATCCCGGGAGTGGAGAACTGGGAGGCGGATTTCTTAAGTCGTCAGACTTTTCATCCGGGGGAGTGGGAACTTCATCCGGAGGTCTTTGCCCAAATACTTCGACGTTGGGGCAAACCAGAGATAGATCTCATGGCGTCTCGACAGAACGCCAAGCTTCCTCGTTATGGGTCCAGATCCAGGGATCCAGGAGCAGTCCTGATAGATGCTCTGACAGCACCTTGGGACTTCAGGATGGCTTACGTGTTTCCACCCTTCTCGTTACTTCCTCGATTGATTGCCAGAATCAAACAAGAGAGAGCATCAGTGATTCTAATAGCACCTGCGTGGCCACGCAGGACTTGGTATGCAGACCTGGTGGACTTGTCATCCTGTCCACCTTGGTCTCTACCTCTGAAACAGGACCTTCTGATACAGGGTCCCTTCAAACATCAAAATCTAACTTCTCTGAAGCTGACTGCTTGGAAATTGAACGCTTGATTTTATCAAGACGTGGGTTTTCTGAGTCAGTTATTGATACCTTAATACAGGCTAGGAAACCTGTTACCAGAAAGATTTACCATAAGATATGGCGTAAATACCTATATTGGTGTGAATCCAAAGGTTACTCTTGGAGTAAGGTTAGGATTCCGAGGATATTGTCTTTTCTACAAGAAGGTTTAGAAAAGGGTTTATCTGCTAGTTCATTAAAGGGACAGATCTCAGCTCTGTCCATTCTGTTACACAAACGTCTGTCAGAAGTTCCTGACGTCCAGGCTTTTTGTCAGGCTTTGGCCAGGATTAAGCCTGTGTTTAAAACTGTTGCTCCACCATGGAGTTTAAACCTTGTTCTTAATGTTTTACAGGGCGTTCCGTTTGAACCCCTTCATTCCATTGATATAAAGTTGTTATCTTGGAAAGTTCTATTTTTAATGGCTATTTCCTCGGCTCGAAGAGTCTCTGAATTATCAGCCTTACATTGTGATTCTCCTTATTTGATTTTTCATTCGGATAAGGTAGTCCTGCGTACTAAACCTGGGTTCTTACCTAAGGTAGTTACTAACAGGAATATCAATCAAGAGATTGTTGTTCCTTCTTTATGCCCAAATCCTTCTTCAAAGAAGGAACGTCTACTGCACAACCTGGATGTAGTCCGTGCTCTAAAATTTTACTTACAGGCAACTAAGGAATTTCGACAAACGTCTTCTCTGTTTGTCATTTACTCTGGGCAGAGGAGAGGTCAAAAAGCTTCCGCTACCTCTCTTTCTTTTTGGCTTCGTAGCATAATTCGTTTAGCTTATGAGACTGCTGGACAGCAGCCTCCTGAAAGAATTACAGCTCATTCTACTAGAGCTGTGGCTTCCACTTGGGCCTTCAAGAATGAGGCCTCTGTTGAACAGATTTGCAAGGCTGCAACTTGGTCTTCGCTTCATACTTTTTCCAAATTTGACACTTTTGCTTCATCGGAGGCTATTTTTGGGAGAAAGGTTCTTCAGGCAGTGGTTCCTTCTGTATAAAGAGCCTGCCTATCCCTCCCGTCATCCGTGTACTTTTGCTTTGGTATTGGTATCCCAGAAGTAATGATGACCCGTGGACTGATCACACTTAACAGAAGAAAACATAATTTATGCTTACCTGATAAATTCCTTTCTTCTGTAGTGTGATCAGTCCACGGCCCGCCCTGTTTTTAAGGCAGGTAAATATTTTTTAATTTATACTCCAGTCACCACTTCACCCTTGGCTTTTCCTTTCTCGTTGGTCCTTGGTCGAATGACTGGGAGTGACGTAGAGGGGAGGAGCTATATGCAGCTCTGCTGGGTGAATCCTCTTGCACTTCCTGTTGGGGAGGAGTAATATCCCAGAAGTAATGATGACCCGTGGACTGATCACACTACAGAAGAAAGGAATTTATCAGGTAAGCATAAATTATGTTTTTGTTGCTTTTTTTGCATTGACTTGACTGTTACTGTTCCTGAAGCAAGAGGTTGTCAGTGCAATAAAGTGCATACACAGCTAAAGGGTGCTACATTTATATTTATATGGCAAATTTAGGAATCTTGTAAAGACAAACTAGCTGCATGTACTGCAGCAGATCAAAAACATTGCAGATAAAAAAACTTAATATCCTATAATATAACATATTGACTGAACACAATATTACTAGTTACTAGTAAAAATGTAAACATAAAGTTGTTCTATTTCCAGTGAATTAGTTTCCTAGTACATGATACAGAATGGCTGGTGAAAGTCTACAAAAATATTGCACTTTGTTTTTTCCAGAAAAAGCTGCAGTTTGTGAGTGTGCTGGGTGCGGGTTTACTTTGTGGTACGGCTCTGGCTATAATTATACCAGAAGGAATTGAACTACTTGATGGATCATCAAAAGGTATCATGTTTGTTTTGTATTTTGTTTAATATTAAACAGCTTGGTTTGTCAAGTCTGGCAATAAAATACAACAGTACATCTCCCAATGTTTGAAAATAGGAACGTGCACCCCAAGGGGGGGGGGGGGGGTAAGGGCTGTATGGGGTTTGGGTAACCTCGCTATATAAAAGGGAAGGCCAGACTTTAAAGCACATGATACTAATTTTTTATATAAAAGAACAGTAGTTATACATATTTTGTTTTGTTGTTGCTGTTTTTGTTCCCTATAAAACTTTCATGATTCAGATAGAGCATACAATTTTAAACACATTTCCAATTTACTTTTATTATCTTATTGTTGTGTTCTCTTATTATTCTTTGTTAAAAGTTAAACCTAGGTAGGCACATATGCTAATTTCTAAGCCCTTGAAAGTCACCACTTATCTCAGTGCATTTTGACAGTTTGTCACAGTTAGACACTACTAGTTCATGTGTTTCATATAGGTAACATTGTGCTCACTTCCGTGGAGTTACTTATAAGAGGGCACTGATTGGCTAAATTGCAATAATATACAGTACTTTTTGCCTCTGGTTACCTTGTATCTAAGCCCCTGCAGACTGTCCTCTTATCTCATTTCTTTTGACAGAATTGCATTTTAGCCAATCTGTGCTGACTCATAAATAACTCCACGGGAGTAAGCACAATGCTATCTATATGGTACACATGAACTATCGCTGTCTAGCAGTGAAAAACTGTCAAAATGCAAGATAAGAGGCGGCCTTCAACGGCTTAGAACTTAACATATGCACCTAACTAGGTTTATCTTTTAACAAAGAATACCAAGTGAACAAAGCAAATTTGATTATAAAAGTAAAATGGAAAGTTGTTTAAACTTTCATGATTCAGATAGGGCATGCAATTTTAATTTTGATTAGACTATCCCTTTGAACTCAAAAATGGAAAGACAGCACTCCGGTGATAATAAAAAATAAAAAGTACATCTTCATTGAAACATCCTTAAAACACGCGTGTCCAGTAAGGAAAAGGAAAGAATTTTGAAAAATGTCTCAAAAAGTACTGTGGCCACCAAGAACTTTTTGGCTCAATAGAAATAGTGCTTTTATCGAGAAGACAAAAACCTGTTTGCAAGTGCGGGAATCAGCTGAAATTGTGCTATTGTGATTGTGCCATTAAAGTAGCCATTTCAGTCAGGAAAAGTTGGAGCGAATAGATTGTTATCAAGGCCATCGTAATCTAGGGTCACTAAAGCATAAATGACATGGTCTAACAAATTAGCTCTAGTACTTTATGTACTATATTGTCTCTTTAATCCCTAAAAGGAAGATTTTGTTTTTTACCTCAAAGTTTCTTCAGCTCTGTGAACAATTATCCTTCAGCTAATGTCAGCTGCATGTTGGAAAAAACTATAGCCAACAAGAATCGCCAGTGCTGAGGTCATGCTATGCTTTGCTGTAAACTCATAGTGCATGCACGCTCACTTGCAAGTCCTTGGACTACAATCCTCATTGGCTGTTTAAAGTCCCTTTACAATAGGAGGCGGCTACTGAGCAAATTTTGCGGTAAAATACACACTATTTTCTAGTCGGCTTTTTACAGTTATGCTTCATCACTTTGAAGTGCTTCAACACTTGGGTATCATGTCCCTTTAACATCACTGAGGCTTTTTAGTCTTACAAAACCTAAAACCACCTGTCCAACAGCCAAATAAGGTTATCAAATCTCAGTGTCTTATATTATTTTGTAGGGAAAATATCTTTGATTGCTTGTTTTTTTTTCATTACTGATTAATTCCCTTGTTACCTTTTAGGTGGGCCACCTCAATGTCAAAACACAGTACAGAATATAAACCACTCAGAGTCTAGCACATCAGCTGAGGATGTGGCAGAGAATAGTGGCTCTGTTCCACCTCACTTCTTCATTGGCGTCTCATTAGTTCTGGGATTCATACTTATGTTCATAGTTGATCAGATTGGAAGCTATTGCTCATACCATGGTAAGTTTTTGTATACCATTTTTTTAAACTTAAATTCATTTTGTTGAATATGTCATAGAGCCTGGTTTCTCAACAGCCGGGCCGTGGCCCAGTACCGGGCCGTGATAGCCCTGCTGGTGGGCCCTGACCTGTCATGCCCCCACTGCACACTCTTACCCCACTGCACACAAGGGGCAGACTGATACCAATCAAGGCCCCAGGAAAACTGTCTCACACTGATCAAAATGTATTCAATTGTATGCAAATGAACATGGTAGCCTCCCTGCCCTGCCCCCAACAGGCCCCTCAACCTCCAGAGCCAGGACCCCAACATTAAGGTCCAGAGAAAGGGCACGCAACCTCCAGTGCCAGACCCCACACTCCATGGCCCTCACAGCGACAGACCCCCACCAGGGCCCCCACTAAACCCACACTTTTTTTGCTTAGTTACTCATAGGGCAACTGAAAACTCCAGCTTAAGGAATGCACCAGGATCCTTGGAGATGCCATTTGTGGGCCCCCCTACATGCTGGTCCCTCGGCCCAGGTCCTATTTGCCTGGCTGATCAGCCTGCCCCTGCTGCTCACTATATATATATATATATATATATATTTATATTATTTTATTTTTTTTAAAAACTACCGGGCCCTGGACATGTCTAGCTAAAATTTACTGGGCCTTGAGGTCACTTTGGTTGAGAAACACTGTCATAGAGTACAAAGGTTCCTGTGTTATTTGATTTTACACTTTTCTACTCATCCTGTGGGAAGAAAAATGCTTTTAAAAACAGCAGTATTTCTCTTGTAAGGTGTATCCAGTCCACAGATTCATCCTTTACTTGTGGGATATTCTCCTTCCCAACAGGAAGTGGCAAAGAGAGCACACAGCAGAGCTGTCCATATAGCTCCCCCTCTAGCTCCACCCCCCAGTCATTCTCTTTGCCGGCTCTAAGCAATAGGGTCTCTCTCGGAAGGGTGTTAGATTGTAGTTTTTGTTCTGCAAGCAAAAGTTTGTTATTTTTAAATGGTACCGGTTTGTACTATTTACTCTCCAGCAGAAAAGGGATGAAGATTTCTGCAGAGAGGAAGATGATTTTAGCATGTTGTAACTAAAATCCACTGCTGTTCCCACACAGGACTGAGGAGTACAAGAAAACTTCAGTTGGGGGGAACGGTTTGCAGATTAGGCTGCAATAAGGTATGTTCAGTAATTTATTTCTAGACAAGACTGTGATAATGCTAGAAAAAGGACTGATAATATCCCCATGAGGGAAGGGTAAGCTTTATTCAGAGACTAAGTATGGAATTGAAGGCTTACATGACAGGCCTAATTTATGCTGGTTGACACTATTTTATGGGTTGACACTTTTTTATGGCAAACGGTTTTTACTTATAAATATTGTTTTTGAGACACTTAGAAGATCCCTTTGGGTTTCTTTCAGGGGTTGTTACCCACATGGCTAATATTATAACTCCTAGGAGTGTTTCTTTAGGCCTCACAGCACCGGAGTAAGGTGGGAGGGGCCTAATTTCGCGCCTCAGATGCGCAGTTAGATTGACTAGATCTAAAGGCTGTGTTCACATGGTGGCTCCTGCTACAGTTTGAGGACCCATAAGAAGCTTTTTCCCCATAAATCCGACTCCTAAGGGAAGGTAGGGCCACAGCAGAGCTGTGGAAAGGTGCTAAATTTGTTTTAACCGGTCTGTTAGCTTACTATTGATCCGGTTTGGGCATTAAGGGGTTAATCGATTTTTTTGCTAGTTGTGCAATCTTACCAATGCTTTAGGTACATACTGTGAAAATTTCAGAAAGTTAGGTGCATTTTTCACTGTTTTGGAAAATTGTGTGCCTTTTTTATTTCTTAAAGGCACAGTAACGGTTTTTTGCAAAGTGTGTTTTTGCTTGATTAATGTGATTTCTAAGCCTGTTTGTCTTACTACTAGTCTGTTAAACATGTCTGTCACCAAGGAGAATTCTTGTTCAATGTGTTTAGAAGCCATGGTGGAACCCCCTCTCAAAATGTGTCCCACGTGTACTGATATGTCTATACATTTTAAAGACCATATTGTTGCACTTAAAAATGTGGCCCAAGATGATTCTCAGACAGAAGGTAATGAGGTTAGCCCCTCTAGCGCGTCTAACTCTTTTACCTTACAAGATTTGGCGGCAGTTATGGATAATACCCTCTCAGTATTTTTATCTAAGCTGCCCGTGTTACCTGCAAAGCGTGATAGCTCTGTTTTAAGAACAGATTATGAGCATTCTGACGCTTTAGTAGCCGTATCCGATATACACTCACATTGCTCTGAAATGGGGGCGAGGGAGGTGCTGTCTGAGGGAGAAATTTCCGATTCAGGAAAGGTTGCTCCTCAGACAGAGTCAGATACGTTGGCTTTTAAATTTAAACTAGAACACCTCCGTTTATTACTCAGGGAGGTATTAGTTACTCTGGATGACTGTGACCCTTTGGTGGTTCCAGAGAAATTGTGTAAAATGGACAAGTACCTAGAAGTTCCTGTTTACACTGATGCGTTCCTGGTCCCTAAGAGGATTGCGGATATAGTAACTAGGGAGTGGGATAGACCAGGTATTCCATTTGTTCCCCATCCTGTTTTTAAGAAAATGTTCCCCATATCTGACACCACGCGGGACTCGTGGCAGACGGTCCCTAAGGTGGAGGGGGCTGTTTCTTCACTTGCTAAACGCACAACCATACCAATTGAGGAGAGTTGTGCTTTTAAAGACCTTATGGATAAAAAATTAGAGGGTTTACTTAAGAAAATTTTTGTTCATCAAGGTTTTCTTCTCCAACCTATAGCTTGCATTGTTCCTGTAACTACTGCAGCTGCTTTCTGGTTCAAGGCGCTAGAAGATGCGCTCCAGACGGAGACCTCATATGAGGATATTATGGACAGAATTAAGGCTCTTAAGCTGGCTAATTCTTTTATCACAGATGCCGCTTTCCAACTAGCTAAGTTAGCGGCAAAGAATTCAGGTTTCGCCATTCTGGCGTGCAGGGCGCTATGGTTCAAGTCCTGGTCGGCCGATGTGTCGTCAAAATCCAAACTGCTGAACATCCCTTTCAAAGGAAAGGCCCTTTTTGGGCCTGAATTGAAAGAGATTATCTCAGAAATCACTGGGGGAAAAGGCCATGCTCTCCCTCAGGACAAGTCCTTTAAGACAAAGAACAAACAAAATAATTTTCGTTCCTTTCAAAATTTCTGGAGCGGTCTCGCTTCATCCTCCCCTGCTGCAAAGCAAGAGGGTAACACTTCACAACCCAGGGCAGCCTGGAAACCTTACCAGGGCTGGAACAAGGGTAAACAGGCCAAGAAGCCTGCAGCTGCCTCCAAGACAGCATGAAGGGGTAGCCCCCGATCTGGGACCGGATCTAGTAGGGGGCAGGCTCTCTTTCTTCGCTCAGACCTGGGCAAGAGACATACATGATCCCTGGGCCTTAGAGATTGTATCCCAGGGATATCTTCTAGAATTCAAGGACTCCCCTCCCAGGGGAAGGTTCCATATTTCTCGTCTGTCTACAGACACAACAAAGAAAGAGGCGCTCTTACGCTGTGTAGAAGACCTACATACAATGGGAGTGATCCACCCAGTTCCAATTGCGGAACAAGGGCTGGGGTTTTACTCAAACCTGTTTGTGGTTCCCAAAAAAGAAGGAACTTTCAGACCAATCCTGGATCTCAAAATTCTAAACAAAATCCTCAAAGTCCCATCATTCAAGATGGAGACCATTCGGACAATCTTACCAATGATCCAGGAGGGTCAATATATGACTACCGTGGATCTAAAGGATGCGTATCTACACATTCCTATCCACAAAGATCATCACCAGTTTCTCAGGTTTGCCTTTCTGGACAAGCATTTTCAGTTTGTGGCTCTCCCTTTCGGGTTGGCCACTGCTCCCAGAATTTTCACAAAGGTGCTAGGGTCCCTCCTGGCGGTGCTAAGACCACGGGGCATAGCACTGGCGCCTTATCTAGACGACATCTTAATTCAGGCGTCAACTTTCCAAAGAGCCAAGTCTCACACGGAAATCGTAGTGGCCTTTCTGAGGTCTCACGGGTGGAAAGTGAACATCAAAAAGAGTTCTCGCTCCCCCCTCACAAGAGTTCCCTTCCTAGGAACACTAATAGACTTGGTAGAAATGAAAATATTTCTGACGGAGGTCAGAAAGTTAAAGCTCTTAACTACTTGCCGAGCTCTTCATTCCATTCCTCGGCCGTCTGTAGCTCAGTGCATGGAGACAATCGGACTAATGGTAGCGGCAATGGACATAGTCCCTTTTGCACGGATACACCTCAGACCACTGCAACTATGCATGCTCAAACAGTGGAATGGGGATTATGCAGATTTGTCTCCTCAAATACAGTTGGACCAGGGGACCAGAGATTCTCTTCTCTGGTGGTTGTCTCAGGGTCACCTGTCTCAGGGAATGTGTTTCCGCAGACCAGAGTGGATCATCGTAACGACCGACGCCAGTCTGTTGGGCTGGGGTGCTGTCTGGGACTCCCTGAAAGCTCAGGGCTTATGATCTCGGGAAGAAGCTCTTCTCCCGATAAACATCTTGGAACTGAGGGCGATATTCAACGCTCTTCAGGCATGGCCTCAGCTAGCTGTGGCCAAATTCATCAGATTTCAGTCGGACAACATCACAACTGTAGCTTACATCAACCATCAAGGGGGAACAAGGAGTCCCCTAGCAATGATGGAAGTAACCAAAATAATCAGGTGGGCGGAGGATCACTCTTGCCACCTCTGAGCAATTCACATCCCAGGAGTAGACAACTGGGAAGCGGATTTTCTAAGTCGTCAGACTTTTCATCCAGGGGAGTGGGAACTCCACCCGGAGGTATTTGCCCAGCTGACTCAGCTATGGGGCACTCCAGAATTGGATCTGATGGCGTCCCGTCAGAATGCCAAACTTCCTCTTTACAGGTCCAGGTCCCGGGATCCCCAGGCGGTGTTGATAGATGCTCTAGCAGCGCCTTGGTCCTTCAATCTGGCCTATGTGTTTCCACCGTTTCCTCTCCTTCCTCGTCTAGTTGCCAGAATCAAGCAGGAGAGGGCATCGGTGATTCTAATAGCGCCTGCGTGGCCACGCAGGACTTGGTATGTAGACCTAGTGGACATGTCATCCGTTCCACCATGGACTCTGCCAATGAGGCAGGACCTTCTACTTCAAGGTCCTTTCAAACATCCAAATCTAATTTCTCTGCGTCTGACTGCTTGGAGATTGAACGCCTAATTCTATCTAAGCGTGTTTTCTCTGAGTCGGTTATCGATACCCTGATTCAGGCTAGAAAGCCTGTCACCAGGAAAATCTACCATAAGATTTGGCGAAAATATCTTTGTTGGTGCGAATCCAAGGGTTTCTCATGGAGTAAGATTAGGATTCCCAGGATATTGTCCTTTCTCCAAGAAGGATTGGAGAAAGGATTATCAGCTAGTTCCTTAAAAGGACAGATATCTGCTTTGTCTATTCTTTTACACAAACGTCTGGCAGAGGTACCAGACGTTCAAGCGTTTAGTCAGGCTTTAGTCAGAATTAAGCCTGTTTATAGACCTGTGGCTCCGCCATGGAGTCTGAATTTAGTTCTTTCAGTTCTGCAAGGGGTTCCGTTTGAACCTTTACATTCCATAAATATTAAACTTTTATCTTGGAAAGTTTTGTTTTTGGTAGCTATCTCTTCTGCTCGAAGAGTTTCAGAGTTATCTGCTTTGCAGTGTGACTCACCTTATTTGGTGTTCCATGCAGATAAGGTAGTTTTGCGTACCAAACCCGGTTTTCTTCCTAAGGTTGTGTCTAATAAGAATATTAATCAGGAAATTGTTGTTACTTCTCTGTGTCCTTATCCTTCTTCGAAGAAGGAACGTCTGTTACACAATCTTGATGTGGTTCGTGCTTTAAAGTTCTATTTACAAGCAACTAAGGATTTCAGACAAACAACTTCATTATTTGTCATCTATTCTGGTAAGAGGAGAGGTCAGAAGGCGACTGCTACCTCTCTTTCCTTTTGGCTGAAAAGCATCATCCGTCTGGCCTATGAGACTGCTGGCCAGCAGCCTCCTGAAACAATTACTGCTCATTCTACCAGAGCAGTGGCTTCCACATGGGCTTTTAAAAATGAGGCTTCTGTTGAACAGATTTGTAAAGCAGCGACTTGGTCTTCCCTGCATACTTTTTCCAAATTGTCCAAATTTGATACTTTTGCTTCTTCGGAGGCTATTTTTGGGAGAAAGGTTTTACAAGCAGTGGTGCCTTCCGTTTAAGGTACCTGTCTTGTTCCCTCCCTTCATCCGTGTCCTAAAGCTTTGGTATTGGTATCCCACAAGTAAAGGATGAATCCGTGGACTGGATACACCTTACAAGAGAAAACAGAATTTATGCTTACCTGATAAATTACTTTCTCTTGTGGTGTATCCAGTCCACGGCCCGTCCTGGCTATTAAGTCAGGTAGCTTTTTTTGTTTAAACTACAGTCACCACTGCACCCTATGGTTTCTCCTTTTTCTTCCTAACCTCCGGTCGAATGACTGGGGGGTGGAGCTAGAGAGGGAGCTATATGGACAGCTCTGCTGTGTGCTCTCTTTGCCACTTCCTGTTGGGAAGGAGAATATCCCACAAGTAAAGGATGAATCCGTGGACTGGATACACCACAAGAGAAAGTAATTTATCAGGTAAGCATAAATTCTGTTTTTCTGCTATTGGTATAGTGCTCATGTGATCCTATGTTTAAGAATATAGAATGGGAATCACCTACTGATGAGTAGGAACCTTGTCCAATCTCTTAATGTAAAACTACTATAGTGCTACGGTGAGGAATGCTATATGAATGATGTAGCATTATAAAATTTTGTGAATAAACAGCAAATTTGGAATTTTGCAGGCATGAAAATGACAAACCATTTTATAACAGGGCTCAGCAATATTGTTCATAATTTAGAAGCCAGAAACTTTTGGCCATTCCTATGACATATGTCCAGCATAGACCATATCCTATGACCAATCAAAAAACTCTGTATTAAGTGGTATCACAATAGTAAACAAAGACACATAAACAACCTAGAATAACAAATACAACAAAATGTATTTTAAAATGAATGGAATAAGTAATAAATTCAATGTGCCCCTATAGACAATTCCAAATTAAGTATACTAAAGTAAAGTCACTAAGACAATAACTTTAAAAAATATTGATGGTACAATTTATGTATAATAATAATTCAATCACTTATCAATGTCCCAGTGTGTAGAAAGTGCCACCAAATATTCTAGTCCCAGTATCTGCCCACAAATAAACAAAACGGTCAGAGCAAGTGTTCCTCCTGACTAATATTGGGCCACAGGCATGTTGCATCACCAAATGTCAGAGTTCCTCAAGCTGTGGAGGATATGAGTCAATGAATTAAATAATGAAAATCACCAATCGAGCGTTGTATCCCTTGATAAAAGTTCAACCTCTTAAATGTATTTATATCCCGGGAGAAACATTGAAATTATAGTATGAGTACTCACAATCTACTGCAGTTCCTTGAATGGGTCTGGGATTCAGAATTCGCTGATCTTAATAATTAACCAGTGTGTGCAGCCAAAATCCTCCAATTATAATGTAAAAATCACCCCGGCGGATACTTGTTAGGCATAACTTACTGGTAAATTTCTGTGAATTTCAAAATTGCTCTCCCCAGTCAAGAAAACACCATTTCCAAGGCAGGCACTAAAGTTTTAGTAGCAGGTAGGATCAACTTAATTCCTGCTTGCTAGTGCTGAGAAAGATAGATAGATAGATAGATAGATATAGCATATTCATAGACAAATGCGTATATACACAACATGTGGTGACCTGGTTTAGAGTCCCCAAAACACCCATGGGGGAAGGGGGCACCCATGGGTGTTTTTGAGAAGTCTAAATCAGGTGGGGCCTAATTTTAAGGCGCTAGTGGCTTCCTGGTAGGAATGGGTGAATGTTTCTAAAAATTCGAAATTTAAAACAAATTTTTATTCGTTCGTTCGAATCGAATGTTTATATGACATTCTAACATTCTATTTTCAAATTTTTGTTTTCAAATTTTTCAATAAAATTCCAAAATATTTGTTAGAATAATAGAATGTTTAGCTATGTATTCATTCAATTTCGAAATGTAATATTCGAATTTGAATGCGACATTCAAATTTGAAATAGTATTTCTAGTCTACAACTGTGTTTAATAAATGTATATGTCACATTCGAGTTTGAAATAGTATTTCTAGTCTAATACTGTGTTTTAAATGTAATATTCAAATTCGAATGTGACATTCGAATTCGAAATAGTATTTCTAGTCTAATAATGTGTTTTTTAAATGTAATATTCGAATGTGACATTCGAATTTGAAATAGTATTTCTAGTTTACAACTGTGTTTAATAAATGTAATATGTCACATTCGAATTTGAAATAGTATTTCTAGTCTAATACTGTGTTTTAAATGTAATATTCGAATTTGGATGTGACATTCGAATTCGAAATATTATTTCTAGTCTAATACTGTGTTTTATAAATGTAATATTCGAATGTGATATTCGATTCGAATGTGATATTCGGTTCGAATGTGACATTCAAATTCGAAATAGTGTTTCTAGTCTACAATTGTGTTTTATAAATGTAATATTTGAATTCGAAAGTGACATTCGAAAACTGTAAATAACATTCGAAAATCGAATTTTTAAGAATATTTGTTCTTATCAACATTCTATTATGTAAATCGAATTTCTACAATGACATTCGTTCTAACATTCAAATTCGAATATAAACACATTCGCCCATCCCTACTCCCTGGTGTCTGGGTTTGTCAAGGCCTGTTTTAAATAGACATTTAACTGAATAAAAATAGCATATTTGCAGCTTCTTCTCACTAAAGATCTGTCATTTTGATTTTCTTAAGAAAAAACACAAAATGACATAAATGCATCACCCCTTTTATTTTTTGGTCCACTATCCGCAGCCTGTCCCTTTGGATGGTGTTGGAGTGTGCTTGTCAGTTCACACATGAGTAAACCGCACTAGTGATTTAGCACATTGCATTATCAGCATAAAGAAAGGGCGCTTGGCTATGCATGGTAATCAAGTGTACACAGCCCTGCATTTCCTTGGATTAAATTCACATTTTTCTACTAGAAAGTCATTAGCCCTGGATTAATAATCAAAACCAAAACATAATACAGAAACTGTAATGAGTGCTTTGTGTAGGTAGTGGAATAACAGGTTTGTTCCAATTTCTTCTTGCTTTCTGGTCTAACTGAAATGAGACCCAGATAATGATTAACAGCAGGAAATTCTGTCTGTAATTGCATGGATCATATAATAAAGATCTTTTTATTTAAGACAATAGTCCAACAGATTCTTTTTACTTTAGACCAAAGGAATGTCAAGATCATAATTAAAAAGCATAGCAAAAAAACAAGTAAAAATGTAATTTAATACAAACTGTCAATAGCATAATTGTTTATTATGCATGTTTACTTTTGTTCTGTCTGACATATGTTTATAATGCTGTTTCATACCTAGTTAATGTTTTCTAAAAAAATATTGTCTTAAGGTTATGGTTAACCCTTCAGGTGCCAAAGAGGGATACCAGGAGGTTAAATGGCAGATGGTGTATTTCCTATTTACATGCTTACAAAATAGCGGCATTTCAGATTATCTCTGTGTTTACATGCGTTTTCTTTACTGATACTTATTTGTATAATGCATTGCCTAAAACACTTGCAATGTTACCAACAGACTCTGTTACCTGGTCTCTCTATACTATACAGTTAAAAAATATATATGCAGAAATATAAACTAGAAAATGCTAGCTTTGTTGGCTTATAGGAGAGAGTTTGCAGTTGAGCCATGGGAAGATATTTACCTGCAGACTCAGTATCACTGTAACACATTTTATCAGTCTCATACAGTGTGGCATTGTATGAAAGTGTCCAGATCTGAATCTGACTGTTAGAATGTGTTCCACTGGACACAATGCTTGAGGATATGTGCTCCCTCTACCGCAGTGCATGAGGATATGTGCTCCCTCTGCCGCAGTGCATGAGGATATGTGCTCCCTCTGCCGCAGTGCATGAGGATATGTGCTCCCTCTGCTGCAGTGCATGAGGATATGTGCTCCCTCTGCTGCAGTGCATGAGGATATGTGCTCCCTCTGCCGAGGTGCATGAGGATATGGGCTCCCTCTGCCGCAGTGTATGAGGATATGTGCTCCCTCTGCTGCAGTGCATGAGGATATGTGCTCCCTCTGCTGCAGTGCATGAGGATATGTGCTCCCTCTGCTGCAGTGCATGAGGATATGTGCTCCCTCTGCTGCAGTGCATGAGGATATGTGCTCCCTCTGCTGCAGTGCATGAGGATATGTGCTCCCTCTGCTGCAGTGCATGAGGATATGTGCTCCCTCTGCTGCAGTGCATGAGGATATGTGCTCCCTCTGCTGCAGTGCATGAGGATATGTGCTCCCTCTGCTGCAGTGCATGAGGATATGTGCTCCCTCTGCTGCAGTGCATGAGGATATGTGCTCCCTCTGCTGCAGTGCATGAGGATATGTGCTCCCTCTGCTGCAGTGCATGAGGATATATGCTCCCTCTGCTGCAGTGCATGAGGATATGTGCTCCCTCTGCCGCAGTGTATGAGGATATGTGCTCCCTATCAGTATAAAAGACACCTGTCCACAACCTCAAACAGTCACACTCCAAACTCCACTATGGTGAAGACCAAAGAGCTGTCAAAGGACACCAGAAACAAAATTGTAGACCTGCACTTGGCTGGGAAGACTGAGTTGAAGAAATCAACTGTGGGAGCAATAATTAGAAAATGGAAGACATACAAGACCACTGATAATCTCCCTCGATCTGGGGCTCCACGCAAGATCTCACCCCGTGGGGTCAAAATGATCACAAGAATGGTGAGCAAACATCCCAGAACCACACGGGGAGACCTAGTGAATGACCTGCAGAGAGCTGGGACCAACTAAACAAAGGCTACCATCAGTAACACACTACGCCGCCAGGGACTCAGATCCTGCAGTGCCAGACGTGTCCCCCTGCTTAAGCCAGTACATGTCCGGGCCCGTCTGAAGTATGCTAGAGAGCATTTGGATGATCCAGAAGCGGATTGGGAGAATGTCATATGGTCAGATGAAACCAAAGTAGAACTGTTTGGTAGAAACACAACTCATCGTGTTTGGAGGAGAGAGAATGCTGAGTTGCAACCAAAGAACACCATACCTACTGTAAAGCATGGGGGTGGCAACATCATGCTTTGGGGCTGTTTCTCTGCAAAGGGAACAGGACGACTGATCCGTGTACATGAAAGAATGAATAGGGCCATGTATCATGAGATTTTGAGTGCAAACCTCCTTCCATCAGCAAGGGCATTGAAGATGAAACGTGGCTGGGTCTTTCAGCATGACAATGATCCCAAACACACCGCCCGGGCAACGAAGGAGTGGCTTCGTAAGAAGCATTTCAAAGTCCTGGAGTGGCCTAGCCAGTCTCCAGATCTCAACCCCATAGAAAACCTTTGGAGGGAGTTGAAAGTCCGTGTTTCCCAGCGACAGCCCCAAAACATCACTGCTCTAGAGGAGATCTGCATGCAGGAATGGGCCAACATACCAGCAACAGTGTGTGACAACCTTGTGAAGACTTACAGAAAACGTTTGACCTCTGTCATTGCCAACAAAGGATATATAACAAAGTATTGAGATGAACTTTTGATATTGACCAAATACTTATTTTCCACCATAATTTGCAAATAAATTCTTTCCAAATCAGACAATGTGATTGTCTGGATTTGTTTCCACATTTTGTCTCTCATAGTTGAGGTATACCTATGATGAAAATTACAGGCCTCTCTCATCTTCTTAAGTGGGAGAACTTGCACAATTGGTGGCTGACTAAATACTTTTTTGCCCTACTGTATGTGCTCCCTCTGCTGCAGTGCATGAGGATATGTGCTCTCTCTGCTGCAGTGCATGAGGATATGTGCTCTCTCTGCTGCAGTGCATGAGGATATGTGCTCCCTCTGCCGCAGTGCATGAGGATATGTGCTCCTTCTGCTGCAGTGCATGAGGATATGTGCTCCCTCTGCTGCAGTGCATGAGGATATGTGCTCCCTCTGCTGCAGTGCATGAGGATATGTGCTCCCTCTGCTGCAGTGCATGAGGATATGTGCTCCCTCTGCTGCAGTGCATGAGGATATGTGCTCCCTCTGCTGCAGTGCATGAGGATATGTGCTCCCTCTGCTGCAGTGCATGAGGATATGTGCTCCCTCTGCCGCAGTGCATGAGGATATGTGCTCCCTCTGCTGCAGTGCATGAAGATATGTGCTCCCTCTGCCGCAGTGCATGAGGATATGTGCTCCCTCTGCCGCAGTGCATGAGGATATGTGCTCCCTCTGCCGCAGTGCATGAGGATATGTGCTCCCTCTGCCGCAGTGCATGAGGATATGTGCTCCCTCTGCTGCAGTGCATGAGGATTTGTGCTTCCTCTGCTGCAGTGCATGAGGATATGCGCTCCCTCTGCCCCAGTGCATGAGGATATGTGCTCCCTCTGCCGCAGTGCATGAGGATATGTGCTCCCTCTGCCGCAGTGCATGAGGATATGTGCTCCCTCTGCCGCAGTGCATGAGGATATGTGCTCCTTCTGCCGCAGTGCATGAGGATATGTGCTCCCTCTGCCGCAGTGCATGAGGATATGTGCTCCCTTTGCCGCAGTGCATGAGGATATGTGCTCCCTCTGCCGCAGTGCATGAGGATATGTGCTCCCTCTGCCGCAGTGCATGAGGATATGTGCTCCCTCTGCTGCAGTGCATGATGATATGTGCTCCCTCTGCTGCAGTGCATGAGGATATGTGCTCCCTCTGCTGCAGTGCATGAGGATATGTGCTCCCTCTGCTACAGTGCATGAGGATATGTGCTTCCTCTGCTGCCGTGTATGAGGATATGTGCTCCCTGTGCTGCAGTGCATGAGGATATGTGCTCCCTCTGCCGCAGTGTATGAGGATATGTGCTCCCTCTGCCGCAGTGTATGAGGATATGTGCTCCCTCTGCTGCAGTGCATGAGGATATGTGCTCCCTCTGCCGCAGTGCATGAGGATATGTGTTCCCTCTGCTGCAGTGCATGAGGATATGTGCTCCCTCTGCTGCAGTGCATGAGGATATGTGCTCCCTCTGCTGCAGTGCATGAGGATATGTGCTCCCTCTGCTGCAGTGCATGAGGATATGTGCTCCCTCTGCTGCAGTGCATGAGGATATGTGCTCCCTCTGCTGCAGTGCATGAGGATATGTGCTCCCTCTGCCGCAGTGCATGAGGATATGTGCTCCCTCTGCTGCAGTGCATGAGGATATGTGCTCCCTCTGCTGCAGTGTATGAGGATATGTGCTCCCTCTGCCGCAGTGTATGAGGATATGTGCTCCCTCTGCTGCAGTGCATGAGGATATGTGCTCCCTCTGCTGCAGTGCATGAGGATATGTGCTCCCTCTGCTGCAGTGCATGAGGATATGTGCTCCCTCTGCTGCAGTGCATGAGGATATGTGCTCCCTCTGCCGCAGTGCATGAGGATATGTGCTCCCTCTGCCGCAGTGCATGAGGATATGTGCTCCCTCTGCCGCAGTGCATGAGGATATGTGCTCCCTCTGCTGCAGTGCATGAGGATATGTGCTCCCTCTGCTGCAGTGTATGAGGATATGTGCTCCCTCTGCCGCAGTGTATGAGGATATGTGCTCCCTCTGCTGCAGTGCATGAGGATATGTGCTCCCTCTGCTGCAGTGCATGAGGATATGTGCTCCCTCTGCTGCAGTGCATGAGGATATGTGCTCCCTCTGCTGCAGTGCATGAGGATATGTGCTCCCTCTGCTGCCGTGTATGAGGAGTGCATGAGGATATATGATCTTTGCTGCAGTGCATGAGGAAATATTTGCTCCCTAGAGTATTTGGTTCCACTGTCAGTGTGTGAGACAGTATATTGTTCCATGGCTGCAGCGTGAGTGTATTTTCTTTTCTTGCCACAGTATGTGAGACAATTTGCTTTGCCTGCTGCAGTACCCGAGAGTATTTGTTTTTGCATTGTATTTGCTACCTATGTTTTAGTGAATTTTGTTATTATTTTGCCCCAGTACAGGAGGAGATTTGCTTCCCCTGCCACAGTACGCAAGATGATTTGCTTCCGCCGAAGCTATGCAGGAGATTTTCTTCCTTCACCGCAGTGCAGGAGGTGATTTGCTTTTATTTTTTCCTCTTCTGCAGCGTGCAACACTTGGGTAGATTCTTAAAAACTCATCAGACTGGAGTGACATCAGTTTGCAGACCTCACTCAATTTCCAAGAAAAGTGGCCGAACTTTGGTGTTGCTGGTATCATGCTTACTCCCAGGGGTAATACCCTTATGATATTGCAATATAAACGTTTGCTGGCATGTTTAATCGTTTTTATATATGCTTTGGTGATAAAACTTTATTGGGGCCTAGTTTTTTCCACATGGCTGGCTTAAATTTTGACTAGAAACAGTTTTACTGAGGCTTTCCACTGTTATAGTATAAAAGTTACAGTTGGTGCAGTTAAAATTACAAACTGTGACATCCAGCTTCCCTCAGGAGTTGGTTGTGACTGGTAAAAAAAAAAAAAAAAAAAAAAAAAATTTCGTTTTTTTGATCCGTTTTTTTAACTAAGGGGTTAATCATCCATTTGCAAGTGGATGTAATGCTCTGCTAGCCTATTACATACACTGTAAAAATTTCGTTTGATTTACTGCATTTTTTCACTGTTTTTCAAATTCTGATAAAATTTGTTTCTCTTAAAGGCACAGTACCGTTTTTTATATTTGCTTGTTAACTTGATTTAAAGTGTTTTCCAAGCTTGCTAGGCTCATTGCCAGTCTGTATAAACATGTCTGACATAGAAGAAACTCCTTGTTCATTATGTTTAAAAGCCATGGTGGAACCCCCTCTTAGAATGTGTACCAAATGTACTGATTTCATTTTATGCAATAAAGATCATATTCTGTTTTTAAAAAAAATTATCACCAGAGGAATCTGACGAGGGGAAAGTTATGCCGACTAACTCTCCCCACGTGTCAGACCCTTTGACTCCCGCCCAAGGGACTCACGCTCAAATGGCGCCAAGTACATCTAGGGCGCCCATAGCGTTTACTTTACAAGACATGGCGGCAGTCATGGATAATACACTGTCAGCGGTATTAGCCAGACTACCTGAACTTAGAGGTTAGCGAGATAGCTCTGGGGTGAGACAAAATGCAGAGCATACTGATGCTTTAAGAACCATGTCTGATACTGCCTCACAATATGCAGAAGCTGAGGAAGGAGAGCTTCAGTCAGTGGGTGATGTTAATGACTCAGGAAAGATACCTGATTCTAATATTTCTACATTTAAATTTAAGCTTGAACACCTCCGCATGTTACTTAGGGAGGTTTTAGCTGCTCTGAATGACTGTGATACCATTGCAGTGCCAGAGAAATTTTGTAGACTGGATAAATGCTTTGCAGTGCCGGTGTGTACTGATGTTTTTCCAATACCTAAAAGGTTTACAGAAATTATTAATAAGGAATGGGATAGACCAGGTGTGCCGTTCTCTTCCCCTCCTATTTTTAGAAAAATGTTTTCCAATAGAAGCCACCACACAGACTTATGGCAGACAGTCCCCTAAGGTGGAGGGAGCAGTTTCTACTCTAGCAAAGCGTACTACTATCCCTGTCGAGGACAGTTGTGCTTTTTTAGAGCCAATGGATAAAAAATTAGAAGGTTACCTTAAGAAAATATTTATTCAACAAGGTTTTATCCTACAGCCCATTGCATGCATTGCCCCTGTCACTGTTGCTGCGGCGTACTGGTTTGAGTCTCTGGAAGAGGCTTTACAGGTAGAGACTCCATTGGATGACATACTTGGCAAACTTAGAGCACTTAAGCTAGCCAATTATTTTATTTCTGATGCCATTGTTCATTTGAATAAACTAACGGCTAAGAATTCTGGTTTTGCTATACAGGCGCACAGAGCGCTATGGCTTAAATCATGGTCAGCTGACGTGACTTTAAAATCTAAGCTACTTAACATTCCCTTCAAGGGGCAGACCCTATTCGGGCCTGGTTTGAAGGAGATTATTGCTGATATCACGGGAGGAAATGGTTGTGCCCTTCCTCAGGACAGGTCCAAATCTAGGGCCAAACAGTCTAATTTTCGTGCCTTTCGAAACTACAAGGCAGGTGCGGCATCAACTTCCTCTAATAATAAACAAGAGGGAACTTTTGCTCAATCCAAGACGGTCTGGAGACCAAACCAGACCTGGAAAAAAGGTAAGCAGGTCAAAAAGCCTGCTGCTGCCTCTAAGACCGCATGAAGGAACGACCCCCTATCCGGTAACGGATCTAGTAGGGGGCAGACTTTCACTCTTCGCCCAGGCGTGGGCAAGAGATGTTCAGGATCCCTGGGCGTTGGAAATTATATCCCAGGGATATCTTATGGACTTCAAAGCTTCCCCCCCAAAAGGGAGATTTCACCTTTCACAATTATCTGCAAACCAGATAAAGAGTGAGGCATTCTTACACTGTGTACGAGACCTCCTAGTTATGGGAGTGATCCATCCAGTTCCAAAGGAGGAACAGGAACAGGGTTTTTACTCAAATCTGTTTGTGGTTCCCAAAAAAGAGGGAACCTTCAGACCGATTTTGGATCTAAAGATCTAAAACAAATTCCTCAAAGTTCCGTCGTTCAAGATGGAAACTATTCGTACCATCCTACCACTGATCCAGGAGGGTCAATATATGACTACAGTGGATCTAAAGGATGCTTATGTTCACTTTCCGATACACAAAGATCATCATCGGTTTCTCAGGTTTGCCTTTCAAGACAGGCATTACCAGTTGTAACTCTTCCCTTTGGATTAGCTACAGCCCCAAGAATCTTTACAAAGGTTCTAGGGTCGCTTTTGGCGGTCCTAAGGCCGCGGGGCATAGCAGTAGCCCCTTATTTAGATGACATCCTGATACAGGCGTCAAACTTCCAAATTGCCAAGTCTCATACGGACGTAGTACTGGCATTTCTGAGGTCGCATGGTTGGAAAGTGAACGAGGAAAAGTGTTCTCTATCCCCACTCACAAGAGTTTCCTTTCTAGGGACTCTGATAGATTCTGTAGAAATGAAAATTTACCTTGACGGAGTCCAGGTTATCAAAGCTTCTAAATTCCTGTCGGGTTCTTCATTCCATTCCGCTCCCTTTGGTGGCTCAGTGTATGGAAGTAATCAGCTTAATGGTAGCGGCAATGGACATAGTGCCGTTTGCAAGCTTACATCTCAGACCGCTGCAACTATGCAGGCTCAGTCAGTGGAGCGGGGATTACACAGATTTGGCCCCTCAACTGAATCTGGACCAAGAGACCAGGGATCCTCTTCCCTGGTGGCTATCTCGGGTCCATCTGTCCAAAGGTATGACTTTCGCAGGCCAGATTGGACTATTGTAACAACAAATGCCAGCCTTCTAGGTTGGGGTGCAGTCTGGAACTCCCTGAAGGCTCAGGGATCGTGGACTCAGGAGGAGTCTCTCCTTCCAATAAATATTCTGGAACTAAGAGCGATATTCAAGGCTCTTCAGGTTTGGCCTCAGTTAGCAACTCTGAGGTACATCAGATTTCAGTCGGTCAACATCACGACTGTAGCTTACATCAACCATCGAGGGGGAACAAGAAGTTCCCTAGAGATGTTAGAAGTTTCAAAAATAATTCACTGGGTAGAGATTCACTCTTGCCACCTATCAGCTACCCATATCCCAGGTGTAGAGCACTGGGAGGCGGATTTTCTAAGTCGTCAGACTTTTCATCCGGGAGAGTGGGAACTCCATCCGGAGGTATTTGCACAACTGATTCTCCGTTGGGGCAAACCAGAACTGGATCTCATGGCGTCTCGCCAGAACGCCAAGCTTCCGTGTTACGGATCCAGGTCCAGGGATCCCAAGGCGACACTGATAGATACTCTAGCAGCGCCCTGGTCTTTCAACCTGGCTTATGTGTTTCCACCGTTTCCTCTGCTCTCTCGACTGATTGCCAAGATCAAGCAGGAGAGAGCATCATTGATTCTGATAGCACCTGCGTGGCCACACAGGACCTGGTATGCAGATCTAGTGGACATGTCATCCTTTCCACCATGGTCTCTGCCTCTGAGACAGGACCTTCTACTTCAGGGTCCTTTCAACCATCCAAATCTAATTTCTCTGAGGCTGACTGCCTGGAGATTAAATGCTTGATTTTATCAAAGCGTGGCTTCTCCGAGTCAGTTATTGATACCTTGATACAGGCACGAAAGCCTGTCACCAGGAAAATTTACCATAAGGTATGGCGTAGATATCTTTATTGGTGTGAATCCAAGGGTTACTCATGGAGTAAGGTCAGGATTCCTAGGATTTTATCTTTTCTCCAAGAAGGTTTGGAAAAAGGATTGTCAGCTAGTTTCTTAAAGGGACAGATTTTTGCTCTGTCTATTCTTTTGCACTAGCGTCTGGCAGACGTTCAGGCATTTTGTCAGGCTTTAGTTTGAATCAAGCCTGTGTTTAAACCTGTTGCTCCACCATGGAGCTTAAACTTGGTTCTTAAGGTTCTTCAAGGAGTTCCGTTTGAACCTCTTCATTCCATAGATAAACTTTTATCTTGGAAAGTTCTTTTTTTTTTTTTGGTAGCTATTTCCTCGGCTCGTAGAGTCTCTGAGCTATCTGCCTTACAATGTGATTCTCCTTATCTGATTTTTCATACGGATAAGGTAGTCCTGCGTACCATACCTGGGTTCTTACCTAAGGTGGTATCTAACAAGAATATCAATCAAGAGATTGTGGTTCCATCCTTGTGTTACACAATCTGGACGTGGTCTGTGCTTTAAAGTTTTACTTACAAGCTACTAAAGATTTTCGTCAAACATCTGCTTTGTTTGTTGTCTACTCTGGACAGAGGAGAGGTCAAAAGGCTTTGGCAACCTCTTTTTCTTTTTGGCTAAGAAGCTTAATCCGCTTAGCCTATGAGACTGCTGGACAGCAGCCTCCTGAAAGGATTACAGCTCATTCCACTAGAGCTGTGGCTTCCACTTGGGCCTTTAAAAATGAGGCTTCTGTTGAACAGATTTGCAAGGCGGCGACTTGGTCTTCGCTTCATACTTTTTCAAAATTTTACAAATTTGATACTTTTGCTTCTTCGGAGGCTATATTTGGGAGAAAGGTTTTACAGGCAGTGGTTCCTTCCATTTAAGTTCCTGCCTTGTCCCTCCCTTCATCCGTGTACTTTAGCTTTGGTATTGGTATCCCACAAGTAATGGATGATCCGTGGACTGGATACACCTTACAAGAGAAAACACAATTTATGCTTACCTGATAAATTTATTTCTCTTGTGGTGTATCCAGTCCACGGCCCGCCCTGTCATTTTAAGGCAGCTAATTTTTAAATTTAAACTACAGTAACCACTACACCCTATAGTTCCTCCTTTCTTGGCTTGTTTTCGGTCGAATGACTGGCTATGACAGTTAGGGGAGGAGCTATATTACAGCTCTGCTGTGGGTGTCCTCTTGCAACTTCCTGTTGGGAATGAGAATATCCCACAAGTAATGGATGATCCGTGGACTGGATACACCACAAGAGAAATACATTTATCAGGTAAGCATAAATTGTGTTTTTTCATCGCTTTCTGGGTGACCAGTCAACTCTTTGTGCCATTTCTTTTATTACGTTTTACAAGCTCACTAAATGAAAGAACACAAAAAAACAACCAACTTGATAGCAATCACATAACACATTGACAAAATGTCCTCCTCTCAGCTCCAAAACATCAATAGCTGAATCCTACTGTGAACTTATTGGCTCATTGTGAAAACAACACGACACCTGATTGGCTCTCTAAACACTCATGCTCATTGGGTACATTCAAATGAAGGAAAGCTACTTCATATCAACATAAGCAAGTTGTGCTTCCTTTTTCTGGTTATTTGGCTATAATTTTTCATAGACTACAGATAATTGAACAAACTCTGTTGCATTACATTATTGATTAAATTATCTTTCCATTGATATATAATTTTATGGTATTACTAAAAAAAGTGTTGTTATGACCCATCAAGCCTCAAAAATACACTTTTTCCAAAAAGTTTCCACAATTTTGGCCACTACTGTATGTTCTGTCAGTTTAATTAGTATAAAGCTGAGAGATAAATCGGTGAGATCTGCAGGGTTAAAATCTGTGGCGAATAGGATAAGTGATACGAGAGAGCTTCATTTATGCAAAAAAAAAAAAACTTTGTCTGGTCCATATCTGTTGGTATGAGACTAATTTTCAAAAGATAAAAGATACAAAGTGCAACCATAATTTTCACAAGATACACAGAAATATACACAAGTTACAATCCTAAAAATACTGTTCAAAATATAAATATAGCAAAGCACAAAGTTTAAATTAACAAAAGTTGGAATTCCAAATCCAAAACCTAAACTAAATACCAAGTACAAAATGTTATAAGGATCATGTGCGGGACCTCAAGGCACTAAGAGATGATTTTATATACAGGTGGTCCTCGGTTTGGGCCGGTTCAATTTGCGCCGTTTCAGAACAACCTTTTTTTTCCAGTCATGTGACTGCTATTGAAAAGCAGTGCACTAATTAAAATAGCCAGTAGGTGGAGCTGTCCGCTTGTGTTGCAGCAAAGTTATGCAAGTTTAACAGACTTAAATTAATCTGTGTACACAGACCAGACCTTAGCTATCGAGCAACAAGATCTAGCAGCCACTTCCCTATTATCTTCCTGTCCAGCTGCTTGAGGTAAGGGTGCCTAACTGCCTATTAATCACTCCAGATTGAAATGCATAGAATAGGTGCAGACCCAATATTATCTAACATGCTAACAATGCAGAGAACTGTTTGCAGAAAAATGCAAGTAAAAAAATGTTTTTGTTCATGAAACTTAGTTTGATGATACAGTCTGTTGTGTGATTATTTAATTAGGTTTATAATACTGTTTAGCATTTAAAGTCTTCATTTCAAAGCTTTAAAAATAATGTATTAGGTGTTACTTATGTCAATTTTGAGAGGGGCCTGAAACCTAACTCCCTCACTTCCCATTGACTTACATTATAAACTGAGTTTCAATTTACAACGGTTTCGATTTACAACCATTCCTTCTGGAACCTAATCTCGGTGTAAACTGAGGGCTACCTGTACTCTCCTAAGCAGTGAGCTTTTGAGAGCATTCCTCTTTTATGTGAGAGTTTGAGAGGTAAGAATGACTTTAGTGTTGTGTGCTCTGATATGATATTGCCTTTGTGTGTAACTTAGAGGATTCATCATTATATGGAATTTATCACAATAACATTACAGATACAATTTAATAAGAATTTGGAATTCTCTGCCTAATGAGGCTGTTTTAGCAAATTCACTAGATGTTCTTAAAAATGACTAGATGCATACTTGTAAAATCAGCATATACAGGGCTATAACAGATAGTATTGACAGTAAAGTCGTTTGTTGATCCAAGGAGAAATCTGATTGTCACTTTGGAGTGAAGAGGGATTTTTTTGTCCCTTGAAGGCACAATGGTAAATAGCTTCAATTTGTTTTGTTGGTTTTTTTTTTTGCATTCTTTTGGATCAGCAGCAGTAACAGGAATGTGTGAAAGGTTGAACTTGATGGACTTTTACTATGTAACTATGACAACACTATGTTTGACTATGCTAATTGTTTGCTAATTAAACAACAAAATATTTGTTTCAGATCCCAGAACAGGAATGTCAGCTGGCACCAGTATAACTGCGACGCTCGGGCTGGTGATACATGCAGCGGGTAAGCGTGAACCCATCACTGCTGGAAGTCTGTTTGTTTTTGTGTGTATACGCATATGTGTACCCTTATGCACTGGTACTACTGTGTGTGTATATGCATATGTGTACCCTTGTGCACTGTTACTACTGTGTGTGTATATATACATATGTGTACCCTTGTGCACTGTTACTACTGTGTGTATATGCATATGTGTACCCTTGTGCACTGGTACTACTGTGTGTGTATATGCATATGTGTACCCTTGTGCACTGTTACTACTGTGTGTGTATATATACATATGTGTACCCTTGTGCACTGTTACTACTGTGTGTATATGCATATGTGTACCCTTGTGCACTGGTACTACTGTGTGTGTATATGCATATGTGTACCCTTGTGCACTGTTACTACTGTGTGTGTATATGCGTTTGTGTACCCTTGTGCACTGTTACTACTGTGTGTGTATAGGCATGTGTGTACCCTTGTGCACTGTTACTACTGTGTGTGTATATATACATATGTGTACCCTTGTGCACTGGTACTACTGTGTGTGTATATGCATATGTGTACCCTTGTGCACTGTTACTACTGTGTGTGTATATGCATATGTGTACCCTTGTGCACTGTTACAACTGTGTGTGTATATGCATATGTGTACCCTTGTGCACTGTTACTACTGTGTGTATATGCGTTTGTGTACCCTTGTGCACTGTTACTACTGTATGTGTGTATTTGCATATGTGTACCCTTGTGCACTGTTACTACTGTGTGTGTATATGCATATGTGTACCCTTGTGCACTGGTACTACTGTGTGTGTATATGCATATGTGTACCCTTGTGCACTGGTACTACTGTGTGTGTATATACATATGTGTACCCTTGTGCACTGGTACTACTGTGTGTGTATATGCATATGTGTACCCTTGTGCACTGTTACTACTGTGTGTGTGTGTATACACATATGTGTACCCTTGTGCACTGTTACTACTGTGTGTGTATATGCATATGTGTACCCTTGTGCACTGTTACTACTGTGTGTGTATATGCATATGTGTACCCTTGTGCACTGTTACTACTGTGTGTGTATATGCATATGTGTACCCTTGTGCACTGTTAATACTGTGTGTGTATATGTGTATGGGTACCCTTGTGCACTGTTACTACTGTGTGTGTATATGCATATGTGTAGCCTTGTGCACTGTTACTACTGTGTGTGTATATGCATATGTGTACCCTTGTGCACTGTTACTACTGTGTGTGTATATGCATATGTGTACCCTTGTGCACTGTTACTACTGTGTGTGTATATGCATATGTGTACCCTTGTGCACTGTTACTACTTTGTGTGTATATGCATATGTGTACCCTTGTGCACTGTTACTACTGTGTGTGTACAGGTATACCTCACTTTACAGCGCTTCGCTAATACAGCTCTCTGTGGAGCTGAAGTTCAGCCTCCAAGGATTTTGAAACAGTGCTGTAATCATTGTGAGATTGCAAGAAAAGTGACTAGCACCATTTTGTTACGCGCAGTTCACTCTGTTTACAGCATTACAGTGCAATCTGTGTCTCATTGCTATAGTCTGTCAAATTGTACTACAGTAATTGTCACTATTTTACAGGTGCAGTATTTATTGAATCCTAATTGAATACTGTGCTGTGCTAGTGTTAAACTAAACGTAGCACAACTGCACCTCTAATATATTTTAGTTCAAACATGTTTTAAAGTCTTTAAACACACTGGCAAGTGAAAAGAAAGCTAAAACTGCCTTGTTTCACTTTAAGGCGGTTTTCACTGCACTGTTACTACTCTGTGTGTATATGCATATGTGTAGCCTTGTGCACTGTTACTACTGTGTGTGTATATGTGTATGTGTACCCTTGTGCACTGTTACCACTGTGTGTGTGTGTGTATGCATATGTGTACCCTTGTGCACTGTTACTACTGTGTGTATATGCATATGTGTAACCTTGTGCACTGTTACTACTGTGTGTGTATATGCGTATGTGTACCCTTGTGCACTGTTACTACTGTGTGTGTATATGCGTATGTGTACCCTTGTGCACTGTTACTACTGTGTGTGTATATGCGTATGTGTACCCTTGTGCACTGTTACTACTGTGTGTGTATATGCATATGTGTACCCTTGTGCACTGTTACTACTGTGTGTGTATATGCATATGTTTACCCTTATGCATATATACACACAGTAGTAACAGTGCACAAGGGTACACATATGCATATACACACACAGTATTAACAGTGCACAAGGGTACACATATGCATATACACACACAGTAGTAACAGTGCACAAGGGTACACATACGCATATACACACACAGTATTAACAGTGCACAAGGGTACACATATGCATATACACACACAGTATTAACAGTGCACAAGGGTACACATATACATATATACACACAGTAGTAACAGTGCACATGTGTACCCTTGTGCACTGTTACCATTGTATGTGTATATGCATATGTGTACCCTTTTGCACTGTTACTACTGTGTGTGTATATGCATATGTGTACCCTTGTGCACTGTTACTACTGTGTGTGTGTATATGCATATGTGTACCCTTGTGCACTGTTACTACTGTGTGTATATGCGTTTGTGTACCCTTGTGCACTGTTACTACTGTATGTGTGTATTTGCATATGTGTACCCTTGTGCACTGTTACTACTGTGTGTGTATATGCATATGTGTGCCCTTGTGCACTGTTACTACTCTGTGTGTATATGCATATGTGTACCCGTGTGCACTGTTACTGCTGTGTGTATATGCATATGTGTACCCTTATGCACTGTTACTACTGTGTGTGTATATACATATGTGTACCCTCACACACATACACACAGTAGTAGCAGTTCACAAGGGTACACATACGCATCCACACACACAGTAGTAACAGTTAACAAGGGTACACATACGCATATACACACAGTAGTAACAGTACACAAGGGTACACATATGTATATACACACACACAATAGTAACAGTGCACAAGGGTACACATATGCATATACACACACAGTAGTAACAGTGCACAAGGGTACACATATGCATATATAAACACAGTAATAACAGTGCACAAGGGTACACATATGTATATACACACACAGTAGTAACAGTGCACAAGGGTACACATATGCATATACACACACAGAAGTAACAGTGCACAAGGGTACACATATGCATATACACACACAGTAGTAACAGTGCACAAGGGTACACATATGCATATATACACACAGTAGTAACAGTGCACAAGGGGTACACATATTCATATACACACAGTAGGAGTCAATGGGAGTCTGACAGCAGCGAAAGCTTATGTTCGCTGCTGCCCGATATCCCATTGATTCCTATGGGAACGTCTACACCTAACACCCTAACATGTACCCCGAGTCTAAACACCCCTAATCTGCCCCCCCTACACCGCCGCCACCTACATTATACTTATTAACCCCTAAACCGCCGCTCACGGACCCCGCTGCCACCTAAATTATAATTATTAACCCCTAATCTGACCCCCCTACACCGCCGCCACCTACATTAAATTTATTAACCCCTAAACCCAAGTCTAACCCAAACCCCCCTAACTTAAATATAATTTCAATAAATATAAATAAATATTCCTATCATTAAATAAATTATTCCTATTTAAAGCTAAATACTTACCTATAATATAAACCCTAAGCTAGCTAGTTCAATCCTATTGGCTGATCCAATCAGCCAATAGGATTGAGCTCGCATTCTATTGGCTGATTGGAACAGCCATTAGAATGCAAGCTCAATCCTATTGGCTGATTGCATCAGCCAATAAGATTTTTCCTACCTTAATTCCGATTGGCTGATAGAATTCTGGCTGTCTGGAGGACCACTTCTGCCCGGTTGGGTGAAGATGTCTCAAGGTAGGGTGATCTTCAAGGGGTTAGTGTTAGGTTTTATTAAGGGGGGATTAGGTGGGTTTTAGAGTAGGGTTGGGTGTGTAGGTGGTGGGTTGTAATGTTGGGGGGGTATTGTATTTTTTTTTTACAGGTAAAAGAGATGATTACTTTGGGGCAATGCCCTGCAAAAGGCCCTTTTAAGGGCTATTTGTAATTTCGTGTAGGGTAGGGCTTTTTTATTTTGGGGGGCTTTTTTATTTTATTAGGGGGATTAGATTAGGTGTAATTAGTTTAAAATTCTTGTAATTATTTTACTATTTTCTGTAATTTAGTGTTCGGTAATTAATTTAATTATAGTGTAGTGTTAGGTGTAATTGTAACTTAGGTTAGGTTTTATTTTACAGGTAAATTTGTACTTATTTTAGCTAGGTAGTTATTAAATAGTTAATAACTATTTAATAACTATTATACCTAGTTAAAATAAATACAAACTTGCCTGTAAAATAAAAATAAATCCTAAGCTAGCTACAATGTAACTATTAGTTATATTGTAGCTAGCTTAGGGTTTATTTTATAGGTAAGTATTTAGTTTTAAATAGGAATAATTTATTTAATGATAGGAATATTTATTTATATTTATTGAAATTATATTTAATTTAGGGGGATTAGGGTTAGACTTAGGTTTAGGGGTTAATAAATTTAATGTAGGTGGTGGCGGTGTAGGGGGTCAGATTAGGGGTTAATAAATATAATGTACGTGGCGGCGGGGACCGGGAGCGGCGGTTTAGGGGTTAATAAGTATAATGTAGGTGGCGGCGGTATAGGGGGGGGGCAGATTAGGGGTGTTTAGACTCGGGGTACATGTTAGGGTGTTAGGTGTAGACGTTCCCATAGGAATCAATGGGATATCGGGCAGCAGCGAACATAAGCTTTCGCTGCTGTCAGACTCCCATTGACTCCTACTGTGTGTATATGAATATGTGTACCCTTGTGCACTGTTACTACTGTGTGTATATATGCATATATGTACCCTTGTGCACTGTTACTACTGTGTGTGTATATGCATATGTGTACCCTTGTGCACTGTTATTACTGTGTGTGTATATGCATATGTGTACCCTTGTGCACTGTTATTACTGTGTTTATATATGCATATGTGTACCCTTGTGCACTGTTACTACTGTGTGTGTGTATATGCATATGTGTACCCTTGTGCACTGTTATTACTGTGTGTGTATATGCATATGTGTACCCTTGTGCACTGTTACTACTGTGTGTGTATATACATATGTGTACCCTTGTGCACTGTTATTACTGTGTGTGTATATGCATATGTGTACCCTTGTGCACTGTTACTACTGTGTGTATATGCGTTTGTGTACCCTTGTGCACTGTTACTACTGTATGTGTGTATTTGCATATGTGTACCCTTGTGCACTGTTACTACTGTGTGTGTATATGCATATGTGTACCCTTGTGCACTGATACTACTCTGTGTGTATATGCATATGTGTACCCGTGTGCACTGTTACTGCTGTGTGTATATGCATATGTGTACCCTTGTGCACTGTTACTACTGTGTGTGTATATACATATGTGTACCCTCACACACATACACACAGTAGTAGCAGTTCACAAGGGTACACATACGCATATACACACAGTAGTAACAGTACACAAGGGTACACATATGCATATACACACACAGTAGTAACAGTTCACAAGGGTACACATATGCATATACACACACAGTAGTAACAGTGCACAAGGGTACACATATGTATATACACACACAATAGTAACTGCACAAGGTTACACATATGCATATACACACACAGTAGTAACAGTGCACAAGGGTACACATATGTATATACACACACAGTAATAACAGTGCACAAGGGTACACATATGCATATACACACACAGTAGTAACAGTGCACAAGGGTACACATATGCATATATAAACACAGTAATAACAGTGCACAAGGGTACACATATGTATATACACACAGTAGTAACAGTGCACAAGGGTACACATATGCATATACACACACAGTAGTAACAGTGCACAAGGGTACACATATGCATATATACACACAGTAGTAACAGTGCACAAGGGTACACATATTCATATACACACAGTAGGAGTCAATGGGAGTCTGACAGCAGCGAAAGCTTATGTTCGCTGCTGCCCGATATCCCATTGATTCCTATGGGAACGTCTACACCTAACACCCTAACATGTACCCCGAGTCTAAACACCCCTAATCTGCCCCCCCTACACCGCCGCCACCTACATTATACTTATTAACCCCTAAACCGCCGCTCACGGACCCCGCCGCCACCTAAATGATATTTATTAACCTCTAATCTGACCCCCCTACACCGCCGCCACCTACATTAAATTTATTAACCCCTAAACCTAAGTCTAACCCAAACCCCCCCTAACGTAAATATAATTTCAATAAATATAAATAAATATTCCTATCATTAAATAAATTATTCCTATTTAAAGCTAAATACTTACCTATAATATAAACCCTAAGCTAGCTAGTTCAATCCTATTGGCTGATCCAATCAGGATTGAGCTCGCATTCTATTGGCTGATTGGAACACTGTGTGTGTATATACATATGTGTACCCTTGTGCACGGTTACTACTGTGTGTGTATATGCATAAGTGTAACCTTGTGCACTGTTACTACTGTGTGTGTATATGCATATGTGTAACCTTGTGCACTGTTACTATTGTGTGTGTGTATATACATATGTGTACCCTTGTGCACTGTTACTACTGTGTGTGTATATGCATATGTGTACCCTTGTGAACTGTTACTACTGTGTGTGTGTATGCATATGTGTACCCTTGTTAACTGTTACTACTGTGTGTGTGGATGCGTATGTGTACCCTTGTGAACTGCTACTACTGTGTGTATGTGTGTGTTTATATGCATATGTGTACCCTTGTTACTACTGTGTGTATATATGCATATGGGTAATTACAAAAACTATCCCACTTGCGCTGATAATGGATAAAGTTAGACCAGCTCCACAACTTATAGGATTCCCTAAAATCTTAAAAAGATATAGCTCAAAAATAAACAATAGTGGTGCGCACCAAACAAGACAGGTCTAGAATAATATAACAAATTAATTCACAATGGTTATACCAAAACAAGTAGAAGCTTCAAAGTAATAAGATGTTAAAACATACGTTCAGAAAAACTTAACACAATGTATTAAGTGCAATGGAGTAAAATGCACAGAATAAACAATTTATTAGCAATTGTGGCAGAAAAAACAAAACGCACAATGGTAATCTCTGTTGCAGACAGAGATTATAAAACGTTAAAATAGTGTATACGCAGACTAAGAGAGCAGCTTCCCATAGGATATGTCAAAGTCAGCAAATAAATCCCAATAGTGAGAAATCCCCAAATGCTATCCACACAAAAAAGTGCAGTGCACAAAGGTAATAACAGCCAGGTACCTTACTAAGACTCTAGGAGCTCAGACCATTTGTATCCAAATGGTTCCTTATAGGAAAGGATTGAAGATCACTTCCAGCATATACAGCTCTGGGACTCTTGAAGAAGCCGCCACGGAATAAAAATGCCAAGCTCCGCTCCCCTGTACTTCCTCGAATCCGACTACAGCTGTTCTTACGTAACACGGTAAGTACATCACACAGTGTGTGGTGTCCTCCCTAGGACAAAAACGAATGAAATAACTGCAACGCGTTTCGGCTCACACAGAGCCTTTCTCAAGCCTGATACCATCCGTTACCAAATGTCTCTTTAAATACCCTCAAGGGTACACTTTGCTTGTTAGGTATTCACCTATTTAAAATGGCCCAATATGTCAATAGTACTCACTTTGATATGCATATGAACTTAAAGAGTGTCCCAATATATAATTAAGTGCAAGTAAACACATCATTAAATTCATAATTAAATTACAGTTAATAAGAATTATGAAACAAGATCCAATTGATATGTCTCAGAATTACACATATAAAGTATTTAATATTCGATATTAGTTAATTCTAAAAGTACACATCCAAATTATATATAAAAACAATAGCTTCCCTAAAAACTTGCTCGTTAAAAATACTTGCTCATTAAAAAATCATGATTTTTTTTTTTTTAAACCTAAAATCTAGTATATACAGTTTTTTTCTTCAAACAGTAATGGGAGATCTTTTAATATAAATGAACTTATTACATGTACTAACAAAAATGTTGTCTATTTAATACAGTGTAAATGTGGCAGTCAGTATGTAGGTGAGTCCACTAGACCCTTTAGGGAGCGGTTCCGAGAACATATTTAATCAATTGAACACGCAGATAAAGATAGGAATAAGGACCTACTGGTCCCAAAACCTTTTACTAACTGTAATGGGGGTAACCTAAAATGTTTCTCCTATATAGGGATAGCTAAGTTAGTGGATGGAGGTAAGGGGGGATTGAGAAATATCTGTTACAATTGGAATCTAAATGTATATTCAATCTAGACACTTTAACTCCCAATGGTCTTAATTTGGAGATGGATTTATCAATATTTCTGAAATTAATTTTAGATATTGGAGATGAAATTTTAGATATTTAAATTTGTGTATTATATCAGTTGTACAGCAATATATACTAGATTTTAGGTTTTAAAAAAATCATGATTTTTTTAATGAGTAAGTTTTTTTAGGGAAGCTATTGTTTTTATATATAATTTGGATGTGTACTTTTAGAATTTACTAATATCTAATATTAAATACTTTATATGTGTAATTCTGAGACATATCAATTGGATCTTGTTTCATAATTCCTTTTTAAGCTTACTAATTGCTATTAACTATAATTTAATTATGAATTTAATGATGTGTTTACTTGCACTTTAAAGGGACAGTCTACACCAGAATTTTTATTGTTTTAAAAGATAGATAATCCCTTTTATTACCCATTTCCCAGTTTTGCATAACCAACACATTTCTAATAATATACTTTTAACCTCTGTGATTATCTTGTATGTAAGCCTCTGCAAACTGCCCCTTTTTTTCAGTTCTTTTGACAGACTTGCAGTCTAGCCAATCAGTGCCTGCTCCCAGATAACTTCCTGTGCACGAGCACAGTGTTATCTATATGAAATACGTGAACTAACACCCTCTAGTGGTGAAAAACTGTTAAAATGCAATCTGAAAGAGGTGGGCTTCAAGGTCTAAGAAATTAGCATATGAACCTCCTAGGTTAAGCTTTCAACTAAGAATACCAAGAAAACAAAGCAAAATTGGTGATAAAAGTAAATTGGAAAATTGTTTAAAATTACATGCTCTATCTGAATCATGAAAGTTTATTTTGGCCTAGACTGTCCCTTTAATGATATATTGGGGCGCTCTTTAAGTTTATATGCATATCAAAGTGAGTACTATTGACATATTGGGCCCTTTTAAATATTTGAATACCTAACAAGCAAAGGGTACCCTTGGGGGTATTTAAAGAGACCTTTGGCAACAGATGGTATCAGACTTGAGAGGCTCTGTGTGAGCCGAAATGCGTTGCTGTTATTCCATTTGTTTTTTGTCCTAGGGAAGACACCACACACTGTGTGACGAACCCACCGTGTTACGTATGAACAGCTGTAGGCGGATTTGAGAAAGTACAGGGGAGCGGAGCTTGGCGTCTTTCTTCCGTGGCGGCTTCTTTAAGAGTCCCAGAGCTGTATATGCTGGATGTGATCTTCAATCCTTTCCTATAAGGACCCATTCGGATACAAATACTGAGAGCTTTTGGGAAATAAGAACCTGGCCACCAGGAGGAGGCAAAGACATCCCAGCCAAAGGTTTAAATATTCCTCCCACTTCCCTCATCCCCAGTCATTCTTTGCCTTTCGTCCCAGGAGATTGGCAGAGAAGTGTCAGAATTTGTTTAGTCTATTATTGAGGGTACTACTCTTCGCAATGGGACAGGAGTTTTAAGTAGCCCTATAAGCTTCTCACTGAGGGCCTGGGTGAAAGTTAGAGTCCGCAGATGCAGGGAGAGCTCTCCTCTGCCACACCATCCTGACTCATATTAACAGCTCCAATAGAAATTGGCGTTGGCAAGTTCCGCTACCTGCTTTTTACACTCAAGTCAATGTCAAGGGTTAAGCTACTAACCTGTCACACTTGAAGGGCAGTGTTCCTGTTCCACAGCGTAGATTCTGGTAAGATTGTTTCATTTTTTTATTATATAATGTTAACACAGAATACAGGGTCACAGTGTGGCCCCTTTTTATCTTTATAGAATCAAGGGTTAATATCTCCTTAGGGGGATTATTGAACAGGGGTGAATAATAATCTTATATGTTTATTTGATTTTATGCTGCTTTCTGTGTGAGATGTTAGGCTCATAGGCTGTTATGGAATATACAGGTTTCACTTTCACTTTGAGAGCCATGCTGCTTACAAGCTTGGCGCGCTTTCTCTCATAGCAGGGACAGTCCTGCATTGTGCACTATGTGATTCTTTCCCTCCTTCGTGACTATCAGAGAGGAGTCATACATCTCTGTATGGTCTGGGTCATAGGAGGTGGTGAGTGCCCCAGCCATTGGGGTATAAAGGTGCCATTTTTTTAATAAAATAAGATGTTTTATTTCTTTAGTTCTCCGGTTATTGCACTAGCGATGGAGGATTCTGTTACGTTAGAGGGCACTCCCTCTATTCCTAAAGAGTAATTCCTGTTTTTATAGTGAGGAGGCCCTGGTTCCCCCTCTCAATTATGTTCCATATGCCTTGATATTGGGATAATTATGTTCCATATGCCTTGATATTGGGATAATTATGTTCCATATGCCTTGATAATGCGATAATATCAAACATGTTTGATACCACGGAGCCGTCCACCTCTGAGGAGTTGTCCAGTGAGGTGTGTATCCTACATTGTTATCTCTATACACATGCAGTTTTCCCATAGCATTGCGGATCCTCCATCTGGAGGGAGCCTTTTTTCTTCAGACGTTACTGCGCAGTTCAGACGGCGGTGTCTGCATCCTTAATGCTTTACCTCGCCCTGCTAAGTGCAAGCGAATGGTTACATATTGCACTCCTTCCCAGAGTACATCAAATAAATTGTGGATTTAACTGATAGGGTTATCCGAGGATGAAGTTCTCTCTGAGACATTTAGAGTATGAACTTTCTGGGTCGGAGTCTGCTGCCTCTCAACCTCCAGCTGCGGAGTAACCAGACTTTAGTTTTAGGAATTTGCGCTTCTTCTAAAGGAAGTTTTTTGCGAATTCAGTGGTTCCAGAGGGCATATTGCCTGATGAACCTTTATTTCCTAAATTGTATAGAGTTTGAGGACAGGGTGGTGCCTTCCCTTCCCTGCTCCTGTTGTCCCGGGTATTCCACCTTGGACTGTACAGTTCCCTGCGGTTGTGACTGTCCCTGAGTGTTGTACCTTTCGTTACAGAATGCGCGCCTTCGCGTGTTACTCAGACATGTTTTTTCAGTTATTGAACGACCCTATCCTTATCGGATACGGGAATACTCAGGGGCCTAGTTATCAAGCCGTCAACCTCAAATACGCTGGAATTCCGCAGCGTATTTGTGGCGAGGCTGATACGCCTTAGTTATCAAAGGCTCGAGACCGGCAAAAGTAGAATTTTGTGACGTAAGCATCGATCCGCCGGACTCAGTCCGACACAGATCGATTCTTACGTCACTCCAGATGTTCCGCACACAAGTGCGGCACATTCTCACTACTTTTGCTAGTTATCAAAAAACTAGCAGGTACGCTCGGCACTTTTACGGCCCAGCGTACCTGGTTTTCAAACCGCCACCCCTGGAGGCGGCGGATCCCATAGGAATCAATGGGAGTCTGACCATAGCGAAAGTACAAGTTCGCTGCTGACAGACATCCCATTCATTCCTATGGGAGCTGTCTACACCTAACACCCTAACATGTACCCCGAGTCTAAACACCACTAATCTGTCCCCCCTACACCGCCGCAACTAAATAAAGTTATTATCCCTAAACCGCCGCTCCCGGAGCCCACCGCAAGCTACTCTATACATATTAACCCCTAAACCGCCGCTCCCGGAGCCCACCGCAACTATAATAAATGTATTAACCCCTAAACCGCCGCTCCCTGAACCCGCCGCAACCTATATTAAATGTATTAACCCCTAATCTGCCCCCCCTACACCGTCGCCACCTATAATAAATTTAATAACCCCTATCCTGCCCCCCACTACACCGCCGCCACTGTAATAAAATTATTAACCCCTAAACCTAAGTCTAACCCTAACCCTAACGCCCCCCTAACTTAAATATTAATTAAATAAATCTAAATAAATTAACTCTTATTAACTAAATGAATCCTATTTAAAACTAAATACTTACCTATAAAATAAACCCTAATATAGCTACAATATAAATAATAATTATATTGTAGCTATCTTAGGATTTATTTTTATTTTACAGGCACCTTTCAATTTATTTTAACTAGGTACAATAGCTATTAAATAGTTATTAACTATTTAATAGCTTACCTAGCTAAAATAAAGAGAAATTTACCTGTAAAATAAAAACTAACCTAAGTTACAATTACACCTAACACTACACTATACTTTAATAAATTATTCCTATTTAAAACTAAATACTTACCTGTAAAATAAACCCTAAGATAGCTACAATATAATTAATAATTATATTGTAGCTATCTTAGGATTTATCTTTATTTTACAGGTAACTTTGTATTTATTTTAGCTAGTTAGAATAGTTATTAAATAGTTACCTGTATTAACTATTTAATAACTACCTAGCTAAAAGAAATACAAAATTACCTGTAAAATAAATCCTAACCTAAGTTACAATTAAACCTAATACTACACTATCATTAAATTAATTAAATAAACTACCTACAAATAACTACAATTAAATACAATTACATAAACTAACTAAAGTACAAAAAATAAAAAAAGCTAAGTTACAAAAAATAAAAAAATAAGTTACAAACATGTTAAAAATATTACAACAATTTTAAGCTACTTACACCTAATCTAAGCCCCCTAATAAAATAACAAACCCCCCCAAAATAAAAAAATGCCCTACCCTATTCTAAATTAAATAAACTTCAAAGCTCTTTTACCTTACCAGCCCTTAAAAGGGCCATTTGTGGGGGCATGCCCCAAAGAAAACAGCTCTTTTGCCTGTAAAAGAAAAATACAACCCCCCCCCCCAACATTAAAACCCACCACCCACATACCCCTAATCTAACCCAAACCCCCCTTACAAAAACCTAACACTAATCCCCTGAAGATCATCCTACCTTGTCTTCACTCAGCCGAGCAGCGATGGAACCGAAGTGGACATCCGGACCGGCAGAAGTTAATCCTCCAAGCGGCGCTGAAGAAATCCGATGAAGTCATCATCCAGGCGGCGCTGAAGAAAAGTCTTCGATCCGGCCGATGTCATCTTCAAAGAGGCGCTGAAGAGGTCTTCTATCCGGGCGATGTCATCTTCCAAGCCGGGTCTTGAATCTTCCTTCCGCCGACGCGGAACCTCCTTCTTCACCGACGGACTACGACGAATGAAGGCTCCTTTAAGGGACGTCATCCAAGATGGCGTCCCCTCAATTCCGATTGGCTGATAGGATTCTATCAGCCAATCGGAATTAAGGTAGGAAAAATCTGATTGGCTGATGGAATCAGCCAATCAGATTGAGCTCGCATTCTATTGGCTGTTCCGATCAGCCAATAGAATGCGAGCTCAATCTGATTGGCTGATTGGATCAGCCAATCGGATTGAACTTGAATCTGATTGGCTGATTCCATCAGCCAATCAGAATTTTCCTACCTTAATTCCGATTGGCTGATAGAATCCTATCAGCCAATCGGAATTGAGGGGACGCCATCTTGGATGACATCCCTTAAAGGAGCCTTCATTCGTCGTAGTCCGTCTGTGAAGAAGGAGGTTCCGCGTAGGCGGAAGGAAGATTCAAGACCCGGCTTGGAAGATGACTTCGCCCGGATAGAAGACCTCTTCAGCGCCTCTTTGAAGATGACATCGGCCGGATCGAAGACTTTTCTTCAGCGCCGCCTGGATGATGACTTCATCGGATGGAAGATTTCTTCAGCGCCGCTTGGAGGATTAACTTCTTCCGCTCCGGATGTCCACTTCAGTTCCATCGCTGCTCGGCTGAGTGAAGACAAGGTAGGATGATCTTCAGGGGATTAGTGTTAGGTTTTTGTAAGGGGGGTTTTGGTTAGATTAGGGGTATGTGGGTGGTGGGTTTTAATGTTGGGGGGGGTTGTATTTTTCTTTTACAGGCAAAAGAGCTGTTTTCTTTGGGGCATGCCCCCACAAATGGCCCTTTTAAGGGCTGGTAAGGTAAAAGAGCTTTGAAGTTTATTTAATTTAGAATAGGGTAGGGCATTTTTTTATTTTGGGGGGGTTTGTTATTTTATTAGGGGGCTTAGATTAGGTGTAAGTAGCTTAAAATTGTTGTAATATTTTTAACATGTTTGTAACTTATTTTTTTATTTTTTGTAACTTAGCTTTTTTTATTTTTTGTACTTTAGTTAGTTTATGTAATTGTATTTAATTGTAGTTATTTGTAGGTAGTTTATTTAATTAATTTAATGATAGTGTAGTATTAGGTTTAATTGTAACTTAGGTTAGGATTTATTTTACAGGTAATTTTGTATTTCTTTTAGCTAGGTAGTTATTAAATAGTTAATAACTATTTAATAACTATTCTAACTAGCTAAAATAAATACAAAGTTACCTGTAAAATAAAGATAAATCCTAAGATAGCTACAATATAATTATTATTTATATTGTAGCTATATTAGGGTTTATTTTACAGGTAAGTATTTAGTTTTAAATAGGAATAATTTATTAAAGTATAGTGTAGTGTTAGGTGTAATTGTAACTTAGGTTAGGATTTATTTTACAGGTAAATTTCAGTTTATTTTAGCTAGGTAAGCTATTAAATAGTTAATAACTATTTAATAGCTATTGTACCTAGTTAAAATAAATTGAAAGGTGCCTGTAAAATAAAAATAAATCCTAAGATAGCTAGAATATAATTATTATTTATATTGTAGCTATATTAGGGTTTATTTTATAGGTAAGTATTTAGTTTTAAATAGGATTCATTTAGTTAATAATAAAAATATTATTTAGATTTATTTAATATTTAAGTTAGGGGGGCGTTAGGGTTAGACTTAGGTTTAGGGGTTAATCATTTTATTACAGTGGCGGCGGCGTAGTGGGGGGCAGGATAGGGGTTAATAAATTTATTATAGGGGGCGACGGTGTAGGGGAGGCAGATTAGGGGTTAATAAATTTATTATAGGTGACGACGGTGTAGGGGGGGCAGGATAGGGGTTAATAGGTTTAATATAGGTTGCGGCGGGTTCAGGGAGCGGCGGTTTAGGGGTTAAACTATTTATTTAGTTGCGGAGAGGTGCGGGATCAGCAGGATAGGGGTTAATAACTTTATAATAGAGGGCGACGGTGTAGGGGGGGCAGGATAGGGGTTACTAGGTATACTGTAGGTGGCAGCGGTGTCCGGGAGCGGCGGTTTAGGGGTTAATAAATTTATAAGAGTTGCGGCGAGGTCTAGGAGCGGCGGTTTAGGGGTTAGTAACTTTATTGAGTTGCGGGAGGCTCCGGGGGCGCCGGTATAGGGATAGAACAGTGCAGTTTAGTGTGAGTGCTTAGTGACAGGCTAGCAATAAAGCTGGGAAAAAGCCGAAGGGCAGCGAGATCGGATGAGTGATAACTGTCACAGTCCGCTGCTCATCGCCCCGCGGCTTTTTGACAACTTTATTTGATAACTTAGGCGTATTTTTTCAGGTCCGCGGCGGCGATGTGAGGCGAGCTTAGGCGGGCGTATTGGGCCGGCGAAGCCAGAAAAGTAGACGGCTTGATAACTACCCCCCTCAGTCTGCTCTTCGGATGACGCACCTCTTTAGATATGTGGGGATGATGTAGTCTCCGGATTGTCCATGTATTGAGATCTTTTCCAGGTTTTTTGGAAGTTCAGGGATCCGTTTGGCTGGTCCTGCGGTAGGCCTGTTTCTTTTTGGGCGTTAACCTACGGGTTGCCTTGTATTTTATTTTCATCCACTAGGATGTCCTGTCTGTTTTTCCTTCTTCCCCTCTGAGGGAGAATTTATGCGGCTTGACGGTTAGAACCCGGATTGCAGACTGGTCCTGTTTGGGTTCAGTTCTGTCTGGTAGCTGTTCGGACACGTGGCGCCGCTCTGCTTTGCTGGTCCGGTAGAGGTGCCGAGTGCTCATGTTATCCTCTTTGTTCAACTAAACATTCTAGATTAACGGTGGGTCCGTGAGGCAGGAAGGTTTGTATCAGTCCTTATAGCCTTCAATTTGGATGACTGGGTCAGTGGAGTTCCGTTGTGTCTCTCTCTGGTGTTTGGGGTTGTCAGACCCTAGAGCTCCTTCTCATGTAGTGGAGGGTTGGTGGGCTTGCCCCCTCTTGCCACAGAGTTGGGCGGTTTGGCCTTTTTTCTTTTGAGGCCCTGGGAATTGTCCTTCTGGACTTAGTTCTCAGCAGCTAGTAATTTATTGGGTAGTTCAGCTGCCTTGCAGCGGATGGGTTGCAGAATATGATCAGCTGCAGCTATTGCACATTGACTACTGTCTAGCTGTTTTTTATGAGACCTTTTGGTCTTCCTCTGTTGTCTCCATGTGAGTTGGGTCTCCTTTTAGGGACCTGGGTTCCCCTCCAGGATATGGTCGTTCCCTGTTAGGGGTACTGGGCGTGGTCTCCTTGGGCTCTGGGAATGCTGTGCGTCCTTTTCTTTCTATGATCCTCTGATTGTAGGGATTGTAGGGAGATGATGCCCCTAGTTATCCCCTTGCTTGTTGTCCTGCGGCTGTTTGAGAGTCTATGGGCTCTAGTGTCGTTGTACAACTTTTACCGCCTTAGCTCCTTTGGAGCATTGGACTTTGGCAAGGGGTGGTCTCTTCCTTGGGTCGGGACTGGCATGTTATCTCGTTATCTGGGTTGATCTGGATATTGCATTGATATCTCCCTGTGGTCTGTTTTTCAGACGGGATGTTAAGTTCTCGGATATTGTTTGTTTAAACAATTGGGGGCTTGGATCAGTTGTTGCCGGACTTTTTGGCTCTAGAGCTGGTTCGGGGTTCCCCAGTTCCTGGGAACTTGGGCTATGTCCTTTTACTTGGACTAATTTGACCTGGTCACGGTTGGCCAGGTTGTCTGTGTGTGATGCTCATTGGGCTGGACTTACGCCTTTATGGTCGGTTTCCCTTGGTCAGCTTGCTGTGGTAACCTTATGTATTCACTGCTCTGCAGGCAAATGGGTTTGCAGTGTCTCTACTGCAGCTATTGCACATTGGATGTGTGTTAGCAAGCTAATTCCTTAGGGGGATTCCTTCCAAGTTCATCTGCATTGGAGATTGATCACTCCTTTAGCCTGTGGCTTTGTGTCTTGTGAGCAGGTGCTCTGCCTTTTTTGGCCCCATCCCTTTTCTTAGGGTGGGGGACTTATTCTCCTTCTTATGGAGGTGTGATCCTTTTTCTAGGGATTCTCTTGGATTCAGGAGGTTGGAACTGAGAGTTAACCTTTCAGAGAGGGTTGTTACGTGCCATCTGGAGTCTCTCTGGAGTCTGTGTCGAGACTATGGCGGGCCTTTTGTTAGATTCCTTTGGGTCTACGGCCTTGTCGTCTGTTTCTAAGGAGCCGGGTTGACACCCGTGCTCTGTTCGGATGGCTGTGGCCATTCTTCTGCTCGTTTTTGAGCTGGTGTTGGGGTTCTTCTGTTCCCCTGTTTCAGACTTGACAATGCTTTGGCTGGTCCAGCTGGGAGTGGGTTCTGAGATGTGTTGTCATCTTCAGGATCTAGGTTGGCATAGTAGCTAGCTCCCTGGGCTTGTAAGCAGAAGGTCCAGGGTTACCATACACCTTCGGGTTCTGGGTGTAACTTTTCTCTCTTGGGGGTGCAGTGGGCCTCGTTGAGGTTATGTGCTTCCCCTTTTGGAGCCCTGTGTGCAGGTCTGGCGGCTTCGATTGCCTAGAGTGTGCCCTCTGTCTGGGAATTTTCTTTTGCAATCTGTTCTCTTGCTGGCCGCTTTTTACTTCTCAGCAAGTATTCTTCTGTGCCATCCTGATGATAGCTGCGTGTTCTTGACACAGGGTTTTTCGTCCGGGTCTGTTGCATGTTCTTTTTTGTCTGAATACTTTAGTATTCTTAGTTCTGACGATGTGAGGACTCCGTCTTCAGTTGTCTTTCGGTGCTTTGCACGATGTTGTGAGAAGGGTTTCTCTGTTTAGATAAGAGAAGTGGTAGGAGAAAAAGCGCAAATGGATGCTTAAACCTATATGAGTATGTCTTTTAGAAAGGAAAAATATTACTTCCAATACTTATTTAAACTAAAAATGAAGTCTTTTTGCTAAATTATGCCATGAAGAAAACGGATTGTATCTGTGTATTAATGCCTAAGAGTATTTAAGACAGGCAGCTAAAAGTACTGATTCAAATAAATTATATTTAATATGTTAAAACAAATGGTCTAAATGTTTCTAGTCATAGGCTCATTAATATAAAAAAATTTAATTTGTTACAAATGGTCTAAACATTGCTAGTCATAGGCTCAAAGTACTGATTCAAATAAATTATATTTAATAAGTTAAAACAAATGGTCTAAATGTTTCTAGTCATAGGCTCATTAATATAAAAAATTTAAATTTGTTACAAATGGTCTAAACGTTTCTAGTCATAGGCTCAATAATATAAAAAATGTAAATTTGTTACAGTAAATACAGAGCGAACATCGGTCGACCAAATAAGGTTAAAATGTTCAGGGTACCTTGTTTAAAAAGAGGGGAAAAGGAAAAAATTGGATGTTTCCAGAGTGATTGTTACCACTTGAGAACATATTTGGAGATACCAGGAAACAGCGTGTGTACCGCTAAAGCTGATAGCTGCTGACGCTGAAAAACCGCAGACAGGAATCGCCACAATTCAACCCGATTGAGTACGATAAGGTTGATTGACACCTCCCTGCTGGCGGCCGATTGGCGCTTGTGAGCTGCTGGTGCAATACTGAATACGGAGAGCGTATTGCTCTTCGCATTCAGCGAGGTCTTGCGGACCTGATCCGCACTGTCGGATCAGGTCCGCAAGACCTTTGATACATAGGCCTCTTTGGCTGGGGTGTCTTTGCCTCCTCCTGGTGGCCAGGTTCTTATTTCCCAAAGTAATGAATGTGGCTGTGGACTCTTTCCCACGGAAGAAAATGAAATTATCAGGTAAGCATAATTTATGTTTTTCCCTTAGAACCATTTCCGGCTTTGTAACAGGCCTCCTTTGCGCGGTCACCATACTGCGATCGGATTTTGAAATGTGCAGGGCAGAAGATGAATTTTGCCAGCTCTTTACTTTATGTGGCAATGATTCCTTTTCAATATGCCGGTCGTTGATGAAGAAGCCTCCATCCAATTTGGAAGAATCCAAATCAGTAGGTGTAACAATTGGTTTCTGGACGGGAGTGTCGTCAGCCATTTGCTCGTGGCGCGTCCAGTTCACCATTGAAGTAAGTGGGTTACTGTGCCGGCTGCCCACAGCTCACTCCCTCAGAGACTTGTGTAGTACTCGGGAAGGTGGGTATTTTCTGCTGGGGCCCTAAAGTGGCATCCCTCTCTGTCTCTGCAGGGTCGCTCCCTGTAGATCTTCCTCATGGTTAGTAGCTGTGGGTTGGCAAAGCACATTTTGTAGGGCTTTTTCAAAAGCAACTTGGTAGGTATCCGAAAGTGTACTGAGCTCTGTTAGCAAAAAAGCAGTTGGATCCATATTGAGCTTGGGTTAAAACTGCGCACTCAAGGTACAGCTAGTTGTGGGGACAGGCTGAGGCTTCTATTATAGGGGGAAGGCCTCAAAATGAAAAGTCCGGTACTGAGGGCAATGAAGCCTCGTCCTTATCCAAAACCCTATATCTTGAATTCGGACGTCTTCAGGCAAGCATCTCCACTGTTTTAAGCAGGGTGTTGCTAAAAATGCAATGCTAAATTGGATAATAGTGAAAAAAACTTGAGTAGCTGAAGCTCAGTGCGACCTGTAAGATGGCGGCCGCCCGGAATCCCCCCTGAAGCTGCTCTCTTATTCTGCGTATACGCTATTTTAACTTTTTATAATCTCTGTCTGCAGCAGAGATTATCGTTGTGTGTTTTGTTTTTTCTGCCCCAATTGCTCATAAATTGTTTACTCTGTGCTTTTTTACTCCATTGCACTTAATAAATTGTTAAGTTTTTCTGAACGTATGTTTTAACATCTTATTACTTTGAAGCTTCTACTTGTTTTGGTATAACCATTGTGAATTAATTTGTTATATGCATGTGTACCCTTGTGCACTGTTACTACTGTGTGTGTATATGCGTATGTGTACCCTTGTGCACTGTTAATACTGTGTGTGTATGTGTATATGTGTATCCTTGTGCACTAATACTGTGTGTATATGCATATGTGTACCCTTGTGCACTGTTACTACTGTGTGTATATGCATATGTGTACCCTTGTGCACTGTTACTACTGTGTGTGTATATGCATATGTGTACCCTTGTGCACTGTTACTACTGTGTGTGTATATGCATATGTGTACCCTTGTGCACTGTTACTACTGTGTGTGTATATGCATATGTGTACCTTTGTGCACTGTTACTACTGTGTGTGTATATGCATATGTGTACCCTTGTGCACTGTTACTACTGTGTGTGTATATGCATATGTGTACCCTTGTGCACTGTTACTACTGTGTGTGTATATCTATATGTGTACCCTTGTGCACTGTTACTACTGTGTGTGTATATCTATATGTGTACCCTTGTGCACCGTTACTACTGTGTGTGTATATACATATGTGTACCCTTGTGCACTGTTACTACTGTGTGTATATGCATATGTGTACCCTTGTGCACTGTTACTACTATGTGTGTATATACATATGTGTACCCTTGTGCACTGTTACTACTGTGTGTGTATATGCATTTTTGTACCCTTGTGCACTGTTACTACTGTGTGTGTATATGCATATGTGTACCCTTGTGCACTGTTAATACTGTGTGTATATGCATATGTATACTCCTGTGCACTGTTACTACTGTGTATGTATATACATATGTGTACCCTTGTGCACTGTTACTACTGTGTGTGTATATACATATGTGTACCCTTGTGCACTGTTACTTCTGTGTGTATATATGCATATTTATACCCTTGTGCACTGTTACTACTGTGTGTATATGCATGTGTACCCTTGTGCACTGTTACTACTGTGTGTGTATATGCATATGTGTTCCCTTGTGCACTGTTAATACTGTGTGTGTGTATATGCGTATGTGTACCCTTGTGCACTGTTACTACTGTGTGTATATGCATATGTGTACCATTGTGCACTGTTACTACTGTGTGTGTATATGCATATGTGTTCCCTTGTGCACTGTTACTACAGGGAGTGCAGAATTATTAGGCAAGTTGTATTTTTGAGGATAAATTTTATTATTGAACAACGACCATGTTCTCAATGAACCCCAAAAACTCATTAATATCAAAGCTGAATAGTTTTGGAAGTAGTTTTTAGTTTGTTTTTAGTTATAGCTATTTTAGGGGGATATCTGTGTGTGCAGGTGACTATTACTGTGCATAATTATTAGGCAACTTAACAAAAAACAAATATATACCCATTTCAATTATTTATTTTTACCAGTGAAACCAATATAACATCTCAACATTCACAAATATACATTTCTGACATTCAAAAACAAAACAAAAACAAATCAGTGACCAATATAGCCACCTTTCTTTGCAAGGACACTCAAAAGCCTGCCATCCATGGATTCTGTCAGTGTTTTGATCTGTTCACCATCAACATTGCGTGCAGCAGCAACCACAGCCTCCCAGACACTGTTCAGAGAGGTGTACTGTTTTCCCTCCTTGTAAATCTCACATTTGATGATGGACCACAGGTTCTCAATGGGGTTCAGATCAGGTGAACAAGGAGGCCATGTCATTAGATTTTCTTCTTTTATACCCTTTCTTGCCAGCCACGCTGTGGAGTACTTGGACGCGTGTGATGGAGCATTGTCCTGCATGAAAATCATGTTTTTCTTGAAGGATGCAGACTTCTTCCTGTACCACTGCTTGAAGAAGGTGTCTTCCAGAAACTGGCAGTAGGACTGGGAGTTGAGCTTGACTCCATCCTCAACCCGAAAAGGCCCCACAAGCTCATCTTTGATGATACCAGCCCAAACCAGTACTCCACCTCCACCTTGCTGGCGTCTGAGTCGGACTGGAGCTCTCTGCCCTTTACCAATCCAGCCACGGGCCCATCCATCTGGCCCATCAAGACTCACTCTCATTTCATCAGTCCATAAAACCTTAGAAAAATCAGTCTTGAGATATTTCTTGGCCCAGTCTTGACGTTTCAGCTTGTGTGTCTTGTTCAGTGGTGGTCGTCTTTCAGCCTTTCTTACCTTGGCCATGTCTCTGAGTATTGCACACCTTGTGCTTTTGGGCACTCCAGTGATGTTGCAGCTCTGAAATATGGCCAAACTGGTGGCAAGTGGCATCTTGGCAGCTGCACGCTTGACTTTTCTCAGTTCATGGGCAGTTATTTTGCGCCTTGGTTTTTCCACACGCTTCTTGCGATCCTGTTGACTATTTTGAATGAAACGCTTGATTGTTCGATGATCACGCTTCAGAAGCTTTGCAATTTTAAGAGTGCTGCATCCCTCTGCAAGATATCTCACTATTTTTGACTTTTCTGAGCCTGTCAAGTCCTTCTTTTGACCCATTTTGCCAAAGGAAAGGAAGTTGCCTAATAATTATGCACACCTGATATAGGGTGTTGATGTCATTAGACCACACCCCTTCTCATTACAGAGATGCACATCACCTAATATGCTTAATTGGTAGTAGGCTTTCGAGCCTATACAGCTTGGAGTAAGACAACATGCATAAAGAGGATGATGTGGTCAAAATACTAATTTGCCTAATAATTCTGCACTCCCTGTACTGTGTGTATATGCATATGTGTACCCTTGTGCACTGTTACTACTGTGTGTTTATATGCATATGTGTACCCTTGTGCACTGTTAATACTGTGTGTGTATATGCATATGTGTACCCTTGTGCACTGTTACTACTGTGTGTGTATATGCATATGTGTTCCCTTGTGCACTGTTACTACTGTGTGTGTATATGCATATGTGTACCCTTGTGCACTGTTAATACTGTGTGTGTATATGTATATGTGTATCCTTGTGCACTGTTACTACTGTGTGTGTATGCATATGTGTTCCCTTTTGCACTGTTACTACTGTGTGTGTGTATGCATATGTGTTCCCTTGTGCACTGTTACTACTGTGTGTGTATATGCATATGTGTACCCTTGTGCACTGTTACTACTGTGTGTGTGTATATGCATATGTGTACCTTTGTGAACTGTTACTACTGTGTGTGTATATGTATATGTGTATCCTTGTGCACTGTTACTACTGTGTGTGTATGCATATGTGTACTCCTGTGCACTGTTACTACTGTTTGTGTATATACATATGTGTACCCTTGTGAACTGTTACTACTTTGTATGTACGTGTGTGTGTGAGTATATGTACACCCTTGTGAACTGTTACTACTGTGTGTGTACGTGTGTTAGTATATACTTATGGGTACCCTTGTGAACTGTTACTACTTTGTGTGTACGTGTGTGAGTATATGCTTATGGGTACCCTTGTGAACTGTTACTACTTTGTGTGTATGTGTGTGAGTATATACTTATGGGTACCCTTGTGAACTGTTGCTACTTTGTGTGTATATACTTATGGGTACCCTTTGTGAACTGTTACTACTTTGTCTGTACGTGTGTGTGAGTATATGTACACTCTTGTGAACTGTTACTACTTTGTGTGTATGTGTGTGAGTATATGCTTATGGGTACCCTTGTGAACTGTTACTACTTTGTGTGTACGTGTGTGAGTATATACTTATGGGTACCCTTGTGAACCGTTACTACTTTACGTGTTCTTGTTTATGTGTAAACTTCTGAGCTGTGACTACTGCAGGTGTGTGTACCTTTGTGTTTAAAAAGAAAGTAAAAAAAACTTTCATGTTTATATTATCTAATTTGCTTAATTTTCTTAGTATCGTTTGTTGAAAAGCATACCTAGGTAGGCTCAGGAGCAGCAATGCACTACTGGGAGCTAGCTGCTGATTGGTGGATGCAATATATGACTCTTGTCATTGTCACGCAAGATGTCTTCAGCTAGGTCCCAGTAGTGCACAAGGCCCAAAGGTTGTCATGATATACATACAATCTTCATTGTGTGCAAATAGCTTTTTGGGCAATATATGTTTTGACTGGTGTAATATAGACTTGAAGTAATACAAGCCTCATAGAAGCATTCTGGACTTCTCCATTACAGCTTTATGTATTTTTCTGTCTGTTTAGCAAGAGGGTCTCTCTCTTTCAGATATTTTCAGATGAAAAACAAGACTACACTTTTGTATTCCTTCTGCATTTCCTGCTGCACTTGGGTCTGGTGATGGTGACCTTCATCAGACTTTCTTGTGACCACCAGGTTACAAGGAGGCTCCTGACACTCAGCGTTTTCCAGCTGTTTTTCATATGCTATGTGTGTGTCTTATAGTTCACTTGAGGCCTAGTCCTACATCAGGTAAATCCTTTAGGTTGTAGGACTTGTTGGTGAGGGGAATTCTTTCAGTTTCTACAGTTTTTCTTTGTTTTGTTTTTAGTGCACAGCTGATCCTGAGACTTCTTGTATATGCTCTTCAACAAAAGTAAATTGGAAAATTGTTCTAAATTGAAGGCTTTAACTGAATCATGAATATTTAATTTTGCCTTGACTGTCCCATTAATAGTACATTGTGTACTGAAAAGTCTTGACAAGCTTCTAGATACCTCATATGTATTAATTTTTTCTTTCTGTCTTTATACTCCATATTCACTACTCTTCTGTAGCATCTGCCCCAGTATCCTAAAACAGCCCCGTCGTGACTTAAAGGGACAGGTCACTATAAAATAGTTTTTTCCTGAATGTGTTTCCTATGACTTTATGCTTCTTTTTGCAAAACAAATAGCTGGATTTGCTCTTTAAAACCACAGCCCATCAAAATAGGCTACACTTGTAGACAGATCAGATTTTGTTATCTTTTCTATCTTGAATGAAGCAGTGGACTCTCCTCACATTATTACTTGTGGGAATAAAGAACCAGGCCATCAGGAGGAGACAAAGACACCCCAGCCAAAGACATGGCCGCCAGATTTCGCTGCCCAGTTGCAAGAGGCAGTTTCTGCGGTCTTCCATGATCTACGACGCCCTGCGAAGCGAAAGCAAAGGGAAAGACATAGCCTTCCGTCCCAGGGGTCATCTACTCCGTTGGATGTCTCAGAGATTATCCGATGAGGAGGACGCCTCCGACTCATTGGAGGGCGCTCTCTCTGGGAGGGAATCGGTGGCTTCTAGACCTCCGGCTACGGAGGAGCTAGATTTTAAGTTTAGGATGAAGCATTTGTCCTTTTTTCTAAAAGAAGTGCTTGCTACATTGGAGGTTCTGGAACCGAAACTTCTGGAAGAACCTTCGATCCCTAAGCTAGATAGGGTTTACGAGGACAGGGTGGTGCCTCAGACCTTCCCAGTTCCAGTGAAGATAACTACGATTATTAAGAATGAGTGGGAAAAAATGGGCTTGTCCTTTTCTCCCTCTACCTCTTTTAAAAAGATGTTCCCCATTCCGGACTCTCAGCTTGAGCTATGGGGGGCCATTCCTAAGGTGGATGGAGCTATCTCCACGCTCGCTAAGCGTACGACTATTCTCCTCAAGGATAGTTCGTCGTTCAAAGAGCCCATGGATAAAAAGTTAGCATCCATGTTGAGAAAGATGTTCCAACTCACGGGGTTTGTTTTCCAACCAGCAGCAGCGATCGATGCAGTGGCTGGAGCGGCTACCTATTGGTGTGACGCACTGTCAGCTATGATCGGGGTGGAGACTCCCCTGGAGGAGATACAGGAAAATATTAAGGCCTTGAGGGTAGCTAATTCTTTTATCTGTGAGGCAAACATGCAGGTTATTCGCCTGAATGCCAAGACATCGGGTTTCTCTGTTCTAGCCCGCAGGGCTCTATGGTTAAATGCGTGGTCTGCTGACATGACTTCCAAGTCTAGATTACTATGCCTTTGTTTCAGGGGAAAGTTATTTTTGGTCCAGGCCTGGACTCTATCATATACACGGTCACAGGAGGCAAGGTAGCTTTCCTTCTGCAGGAAAAGAAGAATAAGCTTAAGCGCTCTACTTTTTATCCCTTTTGTTTGGACAAGTCTAAACGCCAGCAGCCTGCTGTGAAGACCGAGCAGTCTAAGGGATCTTGGAAGCCAGCTCAATCTTGGAACAAGTCCAAGCAGAGCAAGAAGCCCACCAAGACTAAGTCAGCATGAAGGGGCGGCCCCCGATCTGTCTCTGGATAGCGTAGGGGCAGACTATCTCCGTTCGCAGAGGCTTGGATGAGAGACGTACGGGATCCTTGGGTTTTGGAGGTTATCACCCAGGGTTACAGGATAGGGTTCAAGACTTATCCACCCAGAGGCAGATTCCTCCTGTAAATATATCCTCAAGACCAGAGAAGAGAGACGCCTTTCTAGAGTGCGTGAGGGATCTCTCATCTCTCGGAGTAATCGTTTCAGTACCTCTATCAGAAAGGGGTCTATGGTACTATTCAAACCTTTTCGTGGTTCAAAAGGAGGAGGGCACGTTCTGCCCAATTCTGGACCTAAAGTGCCTAAAAAAGTTTCTGTCAGTCCCATTGTTCAAAATGGAGACGATCAGATCGATCCTGCCCCTAGTTTAAGAGGGGCAATATATGACGACAATATACTTGAAGGATGCCTACCTTCACGTGCCAATCCACAAGGACCACATCAGATTCCTAAGATTCACATTTCTGGACCAACACTTCCAGTTTGTGGCCCTACCCTTCGGTCTGGCGACTGCCCCAAGAGTCTTTATGAAGGTTCTGGGGGCACTGCTCGCGGTAGCGAGAGCAAGAGGTATTGTGATGGCTCCTTATCTGGATGATATTCTGGTCCATGCTCCGTCCAGCAGTCTCGCAGAGGACCACTCGAGGGCTCTTCTTCTTCTCCTCCTTCGATCCCATTGATGAAAGATAAACGAAGGAAAGAGTTCTCTGGTTCCCAGCAATGGGGTGGAGTTCCTGGGTACGATAATAGATTCCATATCTATGAAGATATTCTTCACAGATCAGAGACGTTCCAAGATTGCGTCCAGCTGTCTTGCCCTTTAGACCTCCTCAAGGCCATCTGTGGCCAGGTGTATGGAGGTGATTGGGCTCATGGTATCCAGCATAGATGTCATTCCATTTGCCAGGTTCCAGCTCAGACCTCTTCAGTTATGCATGTTGAGACAATGGAACAGTGATCACTCAGATCTATCCCAACAGATCTCTCTGGACAACAGAGTGAGGGAATCCCTCTCTTGGTGGATCCGTCAGGGACAGCTGGCCCAGGGGACATCCTTCTTGAGGCCATCCTGGGAGATGGTGACCACGGACGCAAGTCTATCAGGATGGGGAGCTGTTTGGGGTGCCAGACCGGCGCAGGGCAGGTGGACTCAAGAGGAGTCGACTCTACCAATAAATATTCTTGAACTTCGAGAGATAGTCAACGCTCTGAGGGCTTGGCCCCACCTGGGGTCATCCCGATTCATCAGATTCCAGTCGGACAACATTACCTCGTTGGCTTATATAAACCATCAGGGGGGAACGAGAATCTCCCTAGCAATGAGGGAAGTATATTGGATTCTGGAATGGGCAGAGACTCACAATTGTTCACTCTCATCGATTCACATTCTGGGTGTGGACAACTGGGAAGTGGATTTTCTCAGCAGACAATCATTTCATCCAGGGGAATGGTCTCTCCATCCCGAGGTGTTTGTGGAGATCTGCAACAGATGGGGGATGCCGGAGATAGACCTCATAACGTCCAGACTCAACTTCAAGCTATCCAGATACGGGTCACGGTCCAGGAACCCACAGGCAGAGATGATAGATGCCTTAGCGGTGCCTTGGGAGTTCATCCTAATTTACATTTTTCCACCGTTGCCATTTCTTCCTCGAGTGGTGGCCCGCATCAAACAGGAGCAAGCTTCGACCATTCTGATTGCTCCGTTGTGGCCGCGGAGGACGTGGTTTGCGGATCTGGTGGGGATGTCATCATCTCATCCATGGAGGTTACCCTGGCGCAGAGATCTGCTGGTTCAGGGACCCTTTCTTCACCAAAATCTCGATTCTCTGAGGCTGACTGCGTGGAGATTAAACGCCTAGTCTTGGCTAAGAGAGGTTTTTCTGAGAGAGTAATTGATACTCTCATCCAAGCCAGGAAGCCGGTCACTCGTCGCATCTATCATAAGGTGTGGATGACCTACTTATCCTGGTGTGAGGAACGTGGATATCCCTGGCACAAGGTTAGGGTATCCAGGATTCTGGCCCTTGTCCCTGATGGACTGGATAAGGGTCTTGCCGCCAGTTCCTTAAAGGGACATATTTTGGCGTTGTCTGTGCTGTTACACAAGAAGCTAGCGGAGCTTCCTGATATTCAGTCCTTTGTTCAGGCTATATCTAGGTTCAGACCTGTCTTTAGAAATTCTGCTCCTCCTTGGAGCTTAAACTTGGTTCTTAAGGTTTTGCAGATGGCTCAGTTTGAGCCTATTCATGCACTTGACATTAAGATTCTTTCCTGGAAGGCTCTATTTCTTCTGGCTATTGCATCAGCTTCCATGGTCTCTGAGTTAACGGCCTTGCAATCTGAGCCCCTTTACCTGGTTTTTCACGCTGATAAGTCTGTGCTTCGCACTGGGTTGGGATTTCTTCCCAAGATGGTGTCGGATCGTAACATCAATAAGGAGATAGTAGTTCCTTCCTTGTGTCCTAACCCTTCTTCGTCTAAGGAAAGGCTACTGCAGAACTTGGATGTGGTTTGAGCCTTGAAGTTTTATCTTCAGGCCACGAAAGATTTCAGACAGACTTCGTCCTTATTTGTGGTGTATTCAGGGAAGCGTAGGGAGCAGAGGGCCTCTTCCACTTCTCTGTCTTTTTGGTTGAGGAGCATTATCCGTTTGGCCTATGAGACAGCGGGACATAAGCCTCCTCAGAGGATTACGGCTCACTTAACTAGAGCTGTGGCCTCTTCTTGGGCCTTTAATTTAAGAACAAGGCCTCTGTGGAGCAGATTTGTAAGGCAGCTACTTGGTCCTCCTTACATACTTTTACAAAGTTTTACAAATTTGATGGTTTTTGCTTCGGCGGAAGCTGTGTTTGGGAGAAAGGTTCTGCAGGCTGTGGTACCCTCGGTATACGGTCCGCCTCCTTTTCCCTCCCATTTTTGTTCATTCAGTGTTCTCTTGAGCTTGGGTATTTGTTCCCACAAGTAATGAATGAAGCAGTGGTCTCTCCTCCCATTAAGATGGAAAACATAAATTATGCTTACCTGATAATTTAATTTCCATCTGTGGGAGGAGAGTCCACTGCTCCCGCCCGTTTGCTCCGGTGGGCGGACCTAAATTTAATATTATTCTGCTGGCACAATTTATACCCTGATATTTCTCTTACTGTTCCTTGTTCCCTTGGCAGAATGACTGGTGGATGAGGGGAGTGGTGGAGGTATTTAAGCCTTTGGCAGGGGTGTCTGCCTCCTCCTGGAGGCCAGGTTCTTATTTCCCACAAGTAATGAAGCAGTGGACTCTCCTCCCACAGATGCCTCTCCTTCTTATATCTGTCTCTGTACAATACTTAAAAAGAACAATTCAAAATGAACATTTTAGAGCTGTATCTCTTCCACCTCCAACTGTGAGCGTAATTTCTTCTGCTGGCTGTGTTTACATAGTTACTCAATAGCCTATACCTAGGTATAGAAACTTTCAGTATAGGTAGGGATACTACAGGCTAAATCAGCTATTTCAAATGCCAATGTAAAGGTTAAGGAGCTATTTGGAAACAATTTAATACACTTCAGCAGGCAAAATGGATCATTAGAAACAAATGAAAGGAAAGTCTGGGTAAAATGTCCCTTTAATGACATCACAAAATGAAAAACACATCATTTGGGTGCTATCATATCATTAGGGATTAAAAACGCTATTCATGGTGTTGTTGGGGTATTATATCTATTTTTGTAGCTTTGCTCATGCTTTGTTAGGCTAGAAAGCAGCAATGTTTTACTGAACACATAGGGAGAGACAATGATAAGAAGCATATATGTGTAGCAACCAGGGACCAGCTAGCTCCCAGTATTGCATTGCTGCTCCTGAGCCTACCTAGATATGCTTTGCAACAAAGGATACCAAGAGAAAAAAAGCAAATGTCATAATAGAAGGAAATTGGAAAGTTGTTTAAAATTGCATGATGTATATGAAACATGAAAGTTTAAATAGCCGTGAAACCCAAACAATTTCTTTAATGATTCAGAGCATACAATTTTAAACACATTTCCAATGTGCTTCTATTATTACATTTGCTTCATTCTCTTAAAATCCTTTGTTGATGGAGCAGAACTGCACTAGTGGGAGCTAGCCAAAAACATCTTACTCAACAATGGCAATAGGCATTTTATGTGCAGCAACCAATCACCAGCTAGCTCCCAGTTGTGTATTGCTGCCCTCTCAACCTATCTAGGTATTATTATATTATTATTATACAGGTGGCCCTCGGTTTACGCCGGTTCAATTTGCGCCGTTTCAGAATAACAACTTTTTTTTTTAGTCCTGTGACTGCTATTGAAAAGCATTGAGAAAGCAGTGCATTGATTAAAATAGCCAGTAGGTGGAGCTGTCCGCTTGTGTTGCAGCAAAGATACACACAAGCAGGCTGAAATCAGTGTAGCTAGCTAGACATGAGCTATCAAGCAGTTTTTATAGGAACAAGATCTTCCTGTCTATAAATCAGTCCCGATTGGAAAGCATAAAAGGAACATTTGCAGAAAAATGCAAGTAAAGTCTGTGGTGTGTGATTATTTCATAACGTTTATAATGCAGTTTAGCAAATGTTTTTGTTAATTTAACTTATTTTAATTATATATTCTGTGTTGTGTGATTATTTGATACTGTTTATAATGCTGTTTAGCATTTAAAGTCTTAATTTCAAAGCTTTAAAAATAATGTATTAGGTGTTACTTATGACAATTTTGAGAGGGGCCTGGAATCTAACTGTCAGGATGCCAGGAATCAGACTGAGACGAGAAGTGCAAAAATAATCACACCTTTATTAATAGCAAAAAATAATAAAAAGTCCTAAGTCAAATAACAAGCCAGGAATCAAAACCAGAGCTGGTAGTCAGACGAGCCGAGTCAGGAGCCAAAGCGAATAGTCAGACGAGCCGAGTCAGGAGCCAATGCGAGCCGGAATCAGGAACAAGGAGAACAGCAGAGTCGGGAACAAGCCAGGGATCAGGAACCAGGAGGGACATCAGACAGCCAGATAATACACAGGAGCACTCGCAAACAGGTCTGAGACAACGCAAGGGCAAAGCATACTGAACAGAGGCCCTTTAAATAATAAATGATGACATCACAATTCTGAGACTGCATCCTGTCTCACACGGATGATGTACACCAGTACATCACACAGTATGCACCAGAGTCAGCAAGAGAGGTGAGTAAAATGGTTGCCAGCAGCACATGGCAAACAAAACAGGGAAAAAAACCCTGACACTAACTCCCTCACTTCCCATTGACTTACATTATAAACTGGGTTTCAATTTACAACGGTTTCGATTTACAACCATTCCTTCTGGAACCTAACTCTGGCGTAAAATAAGGGCTACCTGTACTTTATAATGTCAACAAATTCTGCAGCGCTGTCCATGGGTACAAAAGATAAAAGTACAACAATACAATAGTTTTAAGAGACAGGACAAAATATATCAAATGCATACAGGAGAAATTGAGGGCCCTATTCCTGTGGGAGCTTTTCATCAAATGATAAAAAGAGATTGAAGCAAATTTGATAATAGAAGTAAATGAAAGAGTTGTTTAAAAGGGTATGTTCTTGTATCTTAATCATGAAAGTTCAATTTTGGCCTTAAAGTCCCTTTAAGCTGAGAATTTGTATAGGTCAGTTTACATTGCCCATTATTACAGATTTCAGTATTAGTATAAACTCTTCTTTCAAAATGAAGCAACTGTGAAACACAACAATACTAGGTCTTTTGTTTTTTCCATTATACATTTGCTGTCACTTTTCATGCACTAGGGGTGCAGTTTTTTTTATATTTGAGCAGGTTCTTGTGGTATTTTTGCTTGGGCAGAACATTTCCTACAGATATCTGTATCGTGTCATGTTTTCATGAAATAAAAAATGAAACCATACATAAATGCTAGATAGAATAATATATTCATTTCAAAGATTAGCCTAAGAATAATATGCTGTTTTATATTATAAAATATATATTATTTATCTAAATATTTAAAAAAAGAAGTGTAAAGTTTTAGTGTCCATTAAGCAATATGTGCTGCCATATTGAAACCTAGGTTTCCTTCTGTGCCGAGGCCAATCAGGGACAGCTATAAATTATTCACTAGAGTGTGGAATATAGCAGTGTTAAGATTTGAGTCTGCTCTTCCACGTATAATAGGAATTGGAAAGCCCACAATTTTCAAAATTATAGGCACATGAAACACGCATTTTTTTTTCATGATTCAAATAGAGCATAATACTTTAAACAACTTTCCAATTTACTTCTATTATCTAATGTTCTTTGTTCTCTTGGTATCCTTTGTTAAAAAGTATATCTAGGTAGGCTCATAAGCAAAGAGAAAACAATTTTTTTTTAAAGTGTGCTCCATGAAGTCTATGGAGAAAAGTTAAAGGGACATTATACACTAGATTTTTCTTTGCATAAATGTTTTGTAGATGGTCCATTTATATAGCCTAAACTGTTTTTTTTTGTTAAATGTATGGTTTGTGATTTTTTTTAAAAAAAAAAAAATAACATTGCACTGATTTTCAGACTCCTAACCAAGCCCCAAAGTTTTAGAAGTATACTGATGTCTACCTACTCCAGCATGCTCCTGTGTAGAGTCTTTTCATATGCAGGGGAGGGGGGAGTGTCTGCTGTTTTTGCTATAGAACCACTTTCAGTGGGTGTTCCAGCTAGCCTTTTTTAACAGAGCTAACTAAACTGGGTGCTTCTAAGTAAGTTTTTAAACTTTTTTTTTCTGTATTTTTAGATCAGTATCTGTGCATATTATTCTTTATAGTAATGTCTATTACATGCAGTTATATGAAAATTAATGTATACTGTCCCTTTAATGCAGTTGCAATATCTGAAGTCGGGTTTTCCTCACGCACAAACAATTTACTTTCAACTTGTAATACGCGCACTAACCAACACACGTTAAAAGCTTACTTCCAGCGGTGTTTGTGCATACCACTTGTAATCTGGTCATTGTAACCCCTTGTACTTCAGTCCGTAGTCAGCTATACATGTTTATTTCTGATTTTGTCATGTTTTATAAAACTAGATTTTTGGAACATGTCTCATTCCATTTAGTCAGATTTCATTTTGTTCTCAGAGAAATCTAATAATTGTTACCTTATTTTGGTTCCTTTAATCTTTTTTAGTAAATATTATTTAACTTTGACTTTACTTTCCCTTTAATTTCCCTTTAGAGGGACATTCTACATATGTCATACATATGAAAGAACCGCATTTACAAACGACAAAGATATTTTGCTGGAAAAAAATGTCAAGCATAAGCTGTTTAAATGTTCATTAGATCTAATACTGCAGTATTTGCTTAGTACTTCCTACTTATCCTCACTAGCTGGCTGCTGCCTCCGCTTTACTGATTGAGACGGACATACCGCTGCAAGTGTGCCCAAAAAGCTTTACTCAGGACAGGAACATGAGTTTTTCAAAGAACACAAAACCACAAAATCTTGTGAAATGTCCTTGGGCTCACGTGCCCTTCATCATGTAGCTAAAACTATATTCAACAGAGACTGCACATCCGTTCCAAGACAGTAATTAAAAATCGCACTGGAGAGTATGATTCTCAGACATTTAGCATAGGACCTCCTGTAGCGTTTCTAATGATGAATTTTGAGAATTATTTTTCTTTTTTAATCTTGTTAGAATTACTCGGCTCCTAGAAACTAGGAAAATGTGATTTACGTCTGTAACAGAAAGCTGAACTCTAGGGAGATCATTAACATGGATTTTACCATCTCATTACAGTTAAGCATCTGAGCTTGTTGTTCAGCAGCAAAGTGATCTGTAATTCTCGTTCAGCAGCTTTCCTTTAAAACCTGAATCATAACATTCAGATCTAGATCCTCAATAGTTAAAGGGACATTCCGGTCAAAATTGTAAATGCAGATTGCTGAATTACATCTTTGAATAGAAACATATTTGCAATATACATGTATTGGCAAACATGCTTCTAGTAAAAGTTATCACTATTTTAGTATTAACATTTTTCTCTGCACGTGCATGCGTAGCATAAATGGATATTCTCAGTGCACCAGCATTTTAAATACTGCAGCTGCTCAGAGCACAAGTGGGGCTTGTATCATGTCAGCTATTAACAAATTGGGTAATTATTGGATGGTACAAGCGCATTAGGGTCTCTCATGCACAGTGCATACTTGAATACACAGTTATAGCTTTTATTAGAAACATTTTTGCTAATACATGTATATTACAAAAAATGTAATACAATTTTGGCTGGTATATCCCTTTAACTTGTGTTGGCTAACCACAAGACAACCTATTATATGGAATATAACTGCAATAATACTATATGATTAGGGACATTAAACACTAAATAAATATCAGATAGGATGATCTATTCAAAGTAAAAAATAGCCTGAAATTGAGAAGTATATTTATATATACAGTATATATATATCACTAGAGTATGCAACCAATAACAGTGTTAGGTCTGCACTCCCACTCCTTTTAACAACACCAGGGAAGCCCACAATGTTCTGAAATAAATTACAGGCAAATGGGACACAAGCATTGCACAGATATAAGTATATCTTAAACACATGTAAAGTGCTTAAAGTAGATTGCAAAGTTGTTTTACTGCATATTATATATACCGCATATACATTTTATATTAGTTTCAAATTCTTTAAAGGGACACTCAAGTCAAAATTAAACTTTCATGATTCAGATAGAGCAGCAATTTTAAACAACTTTCCAATTTACTTCCTTTAACAAAATGTCCAGTCTTTTTATATTTACACATTTTGAGTCACCAGCTCCTACTGAGCATGTGCAGGAATTCACAGAATATACTTACTGTAGATACTCTAGTATAACTATAATCTGGAAATGGGAGAAAAGTTCAAGACGCGAGTATAACACTAGGAGCAGAAAAGTATAAATCAAAGAATGGAAAACACAATTTTACAGAGCAAAAAAGTATACACTTTAATATCAAAGAATGAAAACACAAATTTACGGTGCATACCTTAATTGTAACATACAGTAACAATATAATATAGTAAACTACTGAGTATCGGTAGGCCTACCGGTACTGAATATTAAAATCCTTCGAAGTCAGTGTCCGAATCCTCTTCTGTAAACAGTGCAATTATGTCATCTTGAGATTCTGCAGTATCCAGATAAGGATCAACAGTATCATCTGTCTCATCCTCCAAATGTTCATCATCTTCGTAGATGGCATCATCTTCGGTCCCATCCATGGCAATGTTTATGCCACATTTACGGAAGGATTTCTGAGTAATTTCTGGCCGCATTGATTCCCAGGCGTCTTTAACCCAATGACAAACAGTGATATCTGGTCTCTGAGGCAGGCTAGACTTGGTTGTTGTTACCGCATCAGAGCATATCCAATCGGCCCACATTTGGTGAAATCTGTCTTTAAATGGCTTGTTTAGACAAACGTTGAGCGGTTGAAGTTGTGATGTCAATCCACCTGGAATAACGGCAATGTCAGTGAACTTATTGCTGACAGCTGATTTGATGCTGTCTTTAAGATGTGCACTTAACATGTCCCACACCAGTAATGCTCTTTTGCAGACCAGACTTCCCGGTCGACGGCACCAAACATTATCAAGCCAGAATTTCACTCCGTCTTCGTCCATACAGCCTTTTGGTTGAGCTCTAGCGAGGACACCTTATGGGAATTTAGCATTTTTTGACTTAAAATTAATCAGTGGTTTCAGTTTTGTGCCATCAGCCATGCTGGATAGAACGACTGTGAAGTGAGTTTTCTCGTGATCCGTTGTCTTCATGAGAACTGTCTTCTTTCTTTTGGTATGAATAAAACAATTTCCAGGCAAATCAAACTTCATGGGTATTTCATCCATGTTGCCAATCTGACCAAGCCCATAGTTGTGTTGCCGACGAAGTTTAAGAACAAATCTGTGAAAGCTGTCAATTTTTGCCTCAAGATCCTTTGGCAGTTTCTGAGATAGCTTTGTTCTTTGGCGTAACGTTAAATTATGCTGTTCCATAAAGCGTGTGCACCATCCTGCTGAAGCTACGAAATTCGTATTAACACCAACCTCACCAGACTTCTTGAGTTTCAATGCTTGGAGATGTTTAGCTGTTCGTGAAATGACAGCCGTTTTTCTTCATAAATGGAAGGAGTCCACAGCTGCATTCATTACTTTTGGGAAATAAGAACCTGGCCACCAGGAGGAGGCAAAGACACCCCAGTCAAAGGCTTAAATACTCCTCCCACTCCCCTCATCCCCCAGTCATTCTTTGCCTTTCGTCCCAGGAGGTTGTCAGAGAAGTGTCAGAAGTTTGTTTTGTCTCTTATGGAGGGTAGTACTCTTCGACATGGGATGGGAGTTTTAAGTAATCCTGTCAGCCTCTCAGTGAGAGCCTGGATGAAAGTTAGAGTCCGGAGATGCAGGGAGAGTCTTTCTGCAAAACCATCCCAACTCATATTAACAGCTCCACAAGCAAGCGGCGTTGTCTAACTTCGCTTCGCTGCCTGCTTTCTTCTCTCAAGTCCATGGCAGAGGCGCTGCTACTATTCGTCACACTTGAAGGGCCATCTTTCTGTTCCACGGCGTAGATTCCGGTAAGATCGTTTCATGTTACTTTATCTGAATGTACTGTATCTTATTTGTTTCCTGTAAGGTACTATCCTTACCTTTTGGTTCTTGGAATCAAGGGTTAATATCTCCCGAGGGGGATTATTGAACAGGGTTTTTTTTAATCATGTTTGTTATGTAATTCAATCTGCTTATGGGTAGTGTTAACTGGGCTCTTGGCTTAGAACATAGGGGCCTTTTGAAGTGACGCGACCTTATGGTTGGGCGTGCTTTTTTGTGACTGTATGTGTTTACGTTCTGGTCTTTAATTTCCGCATTCCTGACCGTGTGGCGACTGTAAAATTTGGGTCTGCTAGTGTCTGGATCTAGGAGGTGGTGAGTGCCCCAGCCATTGTGGGTGTCAGGTGCCGTTTAGATTTTTAGTCCATATTATTATATTATATTCTCTATCCAGTTATGGAGGATTCTGATGCTGAGACTGTTCAAATTTCAGATTCTTCTACTGACACAGGTCAATCAGTTTTATGTTCGATATGCCGTATTAGAGCGCCTTGTTCCTCGGGCTTGGGGAATCAAGGGTCCACTGAGCCATCCTCCTCTGGGGGTTCTGTCCTCCCTACCGCTCCCTACTACTACACATGCGGGTAACCCAGATTATGTTTATCCCTCCTTACAGGGCGGCTTGTTCCCACCGGAGGTTGCAGCTCGTTTTTGCTTTCACATATTTTTGGCGATTATGCGTCTCCAAAGCCCTGGGCCTCCTCCCGGCCTTGGGTGGGTCTATACAGTTTGCATAAATAAAATGAGAGAAGCGCTCAACCTGGAAACGAACAATAGCATAATAGCTTGTTCTATGGCTAGTTACCACCCAAGAAGCAGCCTCTTTTTGCTCAACATGTGCCTTTCACAGAGAAAAACTTTCCTGAAGCATATCAGTCTGATCCTGACTTCACAGTACAGTCCAGCCCCAAAATACCAGGCAATCCTTCTCTGAACGAGAGAAACAGCAAAACCCCAGATGTACGTTTCGGCCTATTGTGGGCCTCGTCAGTGAGGTGCAGCCATATCCCTCTAAGCACACTGAGCAACGGGTCCACGTCTGGATTCCCGCATCACACTTAGGGAGACTTCCCAAAATGTCATAATTTGCATAAATAAAATGAGAGAAGCGCTCAACCTGGAAACGAACAATAGCATAATAGCTTGTTCTATGGCTAGTTACCACCCAAGAAGCAGCCTCTTTTTGCTCAACATGTGCCTTTCACAGAGAAAAACTTTCCTGAAGCATATCAGTCTGATCCTGACTTCACAGTACAGTCCAGCCCCGAAATACCAGGCAATCCTTCTCTGAACGAGAGAAACAGCAAAACCCCAGACGTACGTTTCGGCCTATTGTGGGCCTCGTCAGTGAGGTGCAGCCATATCCCTCTAAGCACACTGAGCAACGGGTCCACGTCTGGATTCCCGCATCACACTTAGGGAGACTTCCCAAAATGTCATAATTTGCATAAATAAAATGAGAGAAGCGCTCAACCTGGAAACGAACAATAGCATAATAGCTTGTTCTATGGCTAGTTACCACCCAAGAAGCAGCCTCTTTTTGCTCAACATGTGCCTTTCACAGAGAAAAACTTTCCTGAAGCATATCAGTCTGATCCTGACTTCACAGTACAGTCCAGCCCCGAAATACCAGGCAATCCTTCTCTGAACGAGAGAAACAGCAAAACCCCAGACGTACGTTTCGGCCTATTGTGGGCCTCGTCAGTGAGGTGCAGCCATATCCCTCTAAGCACACTGAGCAACGGGTCCACGTCTGGATTCCCGCATCACACTTAGGGAGACTTCCCAAAATGTCATAATTTGCATAGCTCAACCTGGAAACGAACAATAGCATAATAGCTTGTTCTATGGCTAGTTACCACCCAAGAAGCAGCCTCTTTTTGCTCAACATGTGCCTTTAACAGAGAAAAACTTTCCTGAAGCATATCAGTCTGATCCTGACTTCACAGTACAGTCCAGCCCCGAAATACCAGGCAATCCTTCTCTGAACGAGAGAAACAGCAAAACCCCAGACGTACGTTTCGGCCTATTGTGGGCCTCGTCAGTGAGGTGCAGCCATATGCCTCTAAGCACACTGAGCAACGGGTCCACGTCTGGATTCCCGCATCATACTTAGGGAGACTTCCCAAAATGTCATAATTTGCATAAATAAAATGAGAGAAGCGCTCAACCTGGAAACGAACAATAGCATAATAGCTTGTTCTATGGCTAGTTACCACCCAAGAAGCAGCCTCTTTTTGCTCAACATGTGCCTTTCACAGAGAAAAACTTTCCTGAAGCATATCAGTCTGATCCTGACTTCACAGTACAGTCCAGCCCCGAAATACCAGGCAATCCTTCTCTGAACGAGAGAAACAGCAAAACCCCAGACGTACGTTTCGGCCTATTGTGGGCCTCGTCAGTGAGGTGCAGCCATATCCCTCTAAGCACACTGAGCAACGGGTCCACGTCTGGATTCCCGCATCACACTTAGGGAGACTTCCCAAAATGTCATAATTTGCATAAATAAAATGAGAGAAGCGCTCAACCTGGAAACGAACAATAGCATAATAGCTTGTTCTATGGCTAGTTACCACCCAAGAAGCAGCCTCTTTTTGCTCAACATGTGCCTTTCACAGAGAAAAACTTTCCTGAAGCATATCAGTCTGATCCTGACTTCACAGTACAGTCCAGCCCCGAAATACCAGGCAATCCTTCTCTGAACGAGAGAAACAGCAAAACCCCAGACGTACGTTTCGGCCTATTGTGGGCCTCGTCAGTGAGGTGCAGCCATATCCCTCTAAGCACACTGAGCAACGGGTCCACGTCTGGATTCCCGCATCACACTTAGGGAGACTTCCCAAAATGTCATAATTTGCATAAATAAAATGAGAGAAGCGCTCAACCTGGAAACGAACAATAGCATAATAGCTTGTTCTATGGCTAGTTACCACCCAAGAAGCAGCCTCTTTTTGCTCAACATGTGCCTTTCACAGAGAAAAACTTTCCTGAAGCATATCAGTCTGATCCTGACTTCACAGTACAGTCCAGCCCCGAAATACCAGGCAATCCTTCTCTGAACGAGAGAAACAGCAAAACCCCAGACGTACGTTTCGGCCTATTGTGGGCCTCGTCAGTGAGGTGCAGCCATATCCCTCTAAGCACACTGAGCAACGGGTCCACGTCTGGATTCCCGCATCACACTTAGGGAGACTTCCCAAAATGTCATAATTTGCATAAATAAAATGAGAGAAGCGCTCAACCTGGAAACGAACAATAGCATAATAGCTTGTTCTATGGCTAGTTACCACCCAAGAAGCAGCCTCTTTTTGCTCAACATGTTCCTTTCACAGAGAAAAACTTTCCTGAAGCATATCAGTCTGATCCTGACTTCACAGTACAGTCCAGCCCCGAAATACCAGGCAATCCTTCTCTGAACGAGAGAAACAGCAAAACCCCAGACGTACGTTTCGGCCTATTGTGGGCCTCGTCAGTGAGGTGCAGCCATATCCCTCTAAGCACACTGAGCAACGGGTCCACGTCTGGATTCCCGCATCACACTTAGGGAGACTTCCCAAAATGTCATAATTTGCATAAATAAAATGAGAGAAGCGCTCAACCTGGAAACGAACAATAGCATAATAGCTTGTTCTATGGCTAGTTACCACCCAAGAAGCAGCCTCTTTTTGCTCAACATGTGCCTTTCACAGAGAAAAACTTTCCTGAAGCATATCAGTCTGATCCTGACTTCACAGTACAGTCCAGCCCCGAAATACCAGGCAATCCTTCTCTGAACGAGAGAAACAGCAAAACCCCAGACGTACGTTTCGGCCTATTGTGGGCCTCGTCAGTGAGGTGCAGCCATATCCCTCTAAGCACACTGAGCAACGGGTCCACGTCTGGATTCCCGCATCACACTTAGGGAGACTTCCCAAAATGTCATAATTTGCATAAATAAAATGAGAGAAGCGCTCAACCTGGAAACGAACAATAGCATAATAGCTTGTTCTATGGCTAGTTACCACCCAAGAAGCAGCCTCTTTTTGCTCAACATGTGCCTTTCACAGAGAAAAACTTTCCTGAAGCATATCAGTCTGATCCTGACTTCACAGTACAGTCCAGCCCCGAAATACCAGGCAATCCTTCTCTGAACGAGAGAAACAGCAAAACCCCAGACGTACGTTTCGGCCTATTGTGGGCCTCGTCAGTGAGGTGCAGCCATATCCCTCTAAGCACACTGAGCAACGGGTCCACGTCTGGATTCCTGCATCACACTTAGGGAGACTTCCCAAAATGTCATAATTTGCATAAATAAAATGAGAGAAGGGCTCAACCTGGAAACGAACAATAGCATAATAGCTGGTTCTATGGCTAGTTACCACCCAAGAAGCAGCCTCTTTTTGCTCAACATGTGCCTTTCACAGAGAAAAACTTTCCTGAAGCATATCAGTCTGATCCTGACTTCACAGTACAGTCCAGCCCCGAAATTCCAGGCAATCCTTCTCTGAACGAGAGAAACAGCAAAACCCCAGACGTACGTTTCGGCCTATTGTGGGCCTCGTCAGTGAGGTGCAGCCATATCCCTCTAAGCACACTGAGCAACGGGTCCACGTCTGGATTCCCGCATCACACTTAGGGAGACTTCCCAAAATGTCATAATTTGCATAAATAAAATGAGAGAAGCGCTCAACCTGGAAACGAACAATAGCATAATAGCTTGTTCTATGGCTAGTTACCACCCAAGAAGCAGCCTCTTTTTGCTCAACATGTGCCTTTCACAGAGAAAAACTTTCCTGAAGCATATCAGTCTGATCCTGACTTCACAGTACAGTCCAGCCCCGAAATACCAGGCAATCCTTCTCTGAACGAGAGAAACAGCAAAACCCCAGACGTACGTTTCGGCCTATTGTGGGCCTTGTCAGTGAGGTGCAGCCATATCCCTCTAAGCACACTGAGCAACGGGTCCACGTCTGGATTCCCGCATCACACTTAGGGAGACTTCCCAAAATGTCATAATTTGCATAAATAAAATGAGAGAAGCGCTCAACCTGGAAACGAACAATAGCATAATAGCTTGTTCTATGGCACCCTGAGGAATTCAATAAAAATGAACATGCATGGAAGTTATTCCAGCTTCTGTTCTATCTCATGGAGTGCTGTTCTCTCTCTTTGACTTTTTATGCAAATTATTCTTGGGTCACCCTAAGAGTAATGGGGAAACCCGACGTGGACTCCATGCACACTTGCCCTTAGAGAGATACAACTGCACCTCACTGACGAGGCCCATAGAAGGCCGAAACGATCGTCTGGGGTTGTTGCTTCCCTTGTTCAGAGAAGAATTGCCTGGTATTTCGGCGCTGGACTGTCATTGGGCAGGGTCAGACTGATATGCTTCAGGATATTTTTTCTCTGTGAAGGGGCATAGTGTGCAAAAAGAACTGGCACCCTGAGGAATTCAATAAAAATGAACATGCATGGAAGTTATTCCAGCTTCTGTTCTATCTCATGGAGTGCTGTTCTCTCTCTTTGACTTTTTATGCAAATTATTCTTGGGTCACCCTAAGAGTAATGGGGAAACCAGACGTGGACTCCATGCACACTTGCCCTTAGAGAGATACAACTGCACCTCACTGACGAGGCCCATAGAAGGCCGAAACGATCATCTGGGGTTGTTGCTTCCCTTGTTCAGAGAAGAATTGCCTGGTATTTCGGCGCTGGACTGTCATTGGGCAGGGTCAGACTGATATGCTTCAGGATATTTTTTCTCTGTGAAGGGGCATAGTGTGCAAAAAGAACTGGCACCCTGAGGAATTCAATAAAAATGAACATGCATGGAAGTTATTCCAGCTTCTGTTCTATCTCATGGAGTGCTGTTCTCTCTCTTTGACTTTTTATGCAAATTATTCTTGGGTCTATACAGTTCCCTGCGGGTGTAGCTGTCCCTGAGTGTTGTGCCTTTCGTTACAGAATAGCATGCCTTCGCGTTTTACTCAGACATGTTTTTGAGTTGTTAGAGGATCCTATCCTTACGGGAATCCGCAGTATTCTGCTTCGAATGGTTCTTCTGTCTCGTGGCCTGTTCAGACACGTGGCGCCTGTTCTGCCTGGCTGGTCCGGTCGAGGCGCCGAGTGCTAAGCATTCTAAAGAGGTATGGTGAGGTGGAGACTAGCTTTTGATCAAGTGACCATGTCCTCGTGGTATTCCCTTGCTTTGGACGTCTTGTGGAAGTCGAATGCCTATGGGTTCTAGTGTCTTGGTTCGAGATGCCTTAGCTCCTTCGGAGCTTTGGACTTTGGCATGGGGTGGTCTCTTCCTTGGTAAATGACAAAATTAAATCCAGCACAGCTACCCAATTGGTCAGTCTTCCTGGAGTCACTACCAAAACTCCCAACAAATGTCAACATTTTTTATTTATAATTATATATTATAATTATAAAATTATAATTATAATTATAATTAACAAAAATAATTTTTTTGTACATAGGATTTATAAGTATAGGTAATTGTACTAGGGTTCTTTAATGGGAGCTAACAATTAAGAATGTAAGGGTTAAAAGCCCAGTATCCTATTTAAGCAGGTGTTTCTGTATGATTGTATGACACATAATTAAGGGGTGAGCCCCGAAACGTTGTGTATTCTGTACTCTGTGATGTTTTGAAACATTACAATAAATACATTTGGCATATTTGGATATCCTCCGTTGTGTTCTCTTCCTTGGGTCAGGACTTGCAAGGTGTTCTCGTTCTCCGGGTTCTCCTGGATATTACATTAATATCTCCCTGTGGGTCTGTTTTCTGTCAGACGGGGTGTTTCAATTTCCGGGATATTGTTTGTTTTAAACAATTGGGGGCTCGAACCAGTCATCGCCCTGGTTCCTGAGGCCTTTGCTCAGTGTTTTCTCTTGTGGATCCCGTTGCGGGTTGTTATCGGTCTTTTCAGGATCTAGGGCGGGTTAGGGGTTCTCCTGTTCCGGGAATTTGGGCTATGACCTTTTGGTCTGGCTAGTAGATCTGGTCACGATTGGCCAGATTTCCTGAGTGCCGCTACTCATTGGCTTTGCCTACGCTCAAGGAACGGTTTCCCTTGGACGGTTTGCTTCGCAGTTCTGCAGGCAAAGGGTTATAGGGTAACCGCTGCAGCTAATGCACCTTTCTGTGCGCTAAGTTTTCAGGGGATTCCTTCCAGGTTCATCTGCGTTGGAGAGTGCTCTCTTATTCAGCCTGTGGCCAGTGCCTTGCGACAGGTGCTCTGTCTCTAATGGCCCCCTTTTTCTTAGGGGGGGTTTGTTCTCCTATGGAGGCCTTGTTTAGGACGTTTCCTAGATTCAGGGGATGGAACAGAGGGTTTAACATATTTGGAGAGAGGCATGCTCTCTGGGTTGTTCTGCTCTATCTGGAGTCTTGCTGGCTCCGCGTCAAGATGGGCCTTTGCTAGACTCTTCTGGGTCTTCGGCCTTATTCTAAGGGCTGACGACTTGAGGATAAGTCTTCAGTTGTCGTTTCGGTGCTTTCACTCGACGTTGAGAGTAAAAATCGCTGTTCGGATGCCCAGTCCTAGACCTTGTGTTATGTTGGTCTGGGCGTTGCCTCCCCTTATTTGTTTTAGACCCATTTGGGTCTTTATGAGCTGGGCTCGTTCTAGGGGTCTTCCTTTACGGAATTTTGTGGTGTCCTTTCGATTTCCTTAGATTTTTCTTGCCCTGTCCTGCCCTGATGTTTTGGGCTGGTGTTCCCTTCGCTAGTAAGGGGTGTGTGGTTAGGGGAAGACCGCTGGGCGACGGTGTCTCCTGGAGGACTGTTGGCTCAGTTGAGTCTGATTTATTTTTAATGACACGATGAGTCCACGGATCATCTAATTACTATTGGGAACATCACTTCCGCCCAGCAGGAGGCAGCAAAGAGCACCACAGCAAAAGCTGCCAAACATCACCTCCCCTCCCTCCCACCCCAGTCATTCTCTTTGCCTACGTTAAGAGCAAGGAAGTGGTAAAGTTAGGTGTTAGTAAAAGATCTTCAAATTTTTAAAGTAGTTCAAGATTGTGCTGCTTTGTCCTAGGGTGTAGCCGTAGTCCATATCAGTCTCTTCAGTAGAGCAGTGGTGGCTTTAGAGCAATGGGAACTTGTGGGACATGATTCTCACTGTGCCTCCCATGTAATTTATGCTGCCCTAATCCGGATAGTCTGAATAGCATTACTCAGACCTTATCTTTTATCCACAGGGCTATGTGAGGGAGAGAACCTCTGAACCTGGTGAGCTGCTTTGCTGTCTGGCAGATTTAAGAGGTAAGTGCTGACTTTTATTCTGGGTCTGGGAAGAAAGGATCTCAGAAGTGAAGGAGGACACTTTATGGCAGCAATATTTAATGCAGGCACTGGGGCAGTTAAATATAGGCTCTGTATATGGTGGTTTTTCACTACTCCCGGTGGCTTAATTTTAACATGAAAAGCCAACCGGGAGATTATTTTCTGAAATGCCCACGATGGGCGGAGCTATGTGTGGCGCCAATTCGGGTTGCGCGCCACTTTCTCAGTACTTCCTGTTGTCGGAAGAAAAGAGAGGGTCATTAACAAGTCCTCAGAGTGTTTCTTGGATGCTTGAACACAGGCGTTAAGACCGGACAGCGGTTCCTGATAACTAATAAATAGCTGAGTTCCGGATCTGCTATGGAGGGGACTGTAACGGTGTCAGAAGGGCAGGTAGGCACCTCAGCAAAGTTAAGCTGAGGTGTAGAGGTGTTCTTCAGTAGTTGTGTAACTTGTTAGCCTTTGCTGCACACAAAAGTAAAAAAGTTTCGGTTTAAAATTTAAAGAGATAGTAACTTTTTTTATGTTTAAATTTAAATAAAAGATTTAGACTTTTTACTTAATTTTTGGACCCATTGCGAGTCAGAATGGACCAAGAGGTCCTGCAAAATGTCAATTGTTCTTTATGTTTTGATGCCAATGTGGAACCACCAATCCCTTTCTGTTCTTCATGTATGGAATGAACGTTAAATTATAGGGATAGACTTTTTTCTGAGCCAACATTTTCTAAGGCGGATGCTGTTCAGAAGTCTAATGACAATGTTGAATTTATGCCGCAGCTTTCTCCTCAAGCATCCAAAATTTAACAGCCCACACATGCAGTGCCCTGCGCTTCCTTGTCCAACTTCTCCTGGGGTTACGTTGCAAGACATTGCTTCCCTCATGTCTTCTGCAGTCTCTGATGCGTTGTCTGCTTTTCCCATGTTGCAAGGAAAACGCAAGAGGAAGAACAGACGTTCAGCAAGCGAGGTTACTGATGCAGTCGTTGCTATTTCGAATGCCCCCTCTCATAAGCCTGATGAGGAGGATACTTCGGTAGCATCTGACGGTGAAATCTCAGATTCTGACAGTGTAATTCCTCCTGCTGATACTGAAGTTGTATCCTTCAGGTTTAAGCTAGAACACCTCCGTCTATTACTTAAGGAGGTTTTAGCTACATTGGACAACAGCGACACCATGGTCATAGTTAATCCTAAAAAATCCAGTAAGCTAAATAAATATTTTGATTACCTTCCTCAATGGAGTTTTTTCCTGTACCAGACAGAGCTACTGAGATAATTGCTAGGGAATGGGATAGACCGGGTATCCCTTTTTCTCCTTCTCCTATATTTAAAAAGATGTTTCCCATAGCGGACTCTATCAAGGAGGCTTGGCAAACAGTACCCAAGGTGGAAGGAGCTGTTTCCACCCTGGCCAAGAGAACTACTATCCCAATAGAGGATAGTTATGCTTTTAAAGATCCTATGGACAAAAAATTAGAAGGGTTACTCAAAAAGATGTATGTACACCAAGGTTTACAATGGCAACCTGCTGTGTGCATTGCTACTGTCACTAGTGCAGCGGCATATTGGTTTGATGCGTTGTCTGATGCTATTAGGACAGACACTCCCCTTGATGAGATCCAGGATAGGATAAAAGCCCTTAAGTTGGCTAATTCCTTTATTACTGATGCCTCTCTACAAGTTATCAAACTGGGAGCGAAGATTTCAGGTTTTGCTGTCCTAGCCCGCAGAGCCTTATGGTTAAAGCCGTGGTCTGCGGATGTATCATTTAAGTCTAAACTTTTAGCTATTCCTTACAAAGGGAAGACCTTATTTGGACCGGGCTTGACGGAAATAATCTCTGATATTACGGGAGGTAAGGGGCATCTTCTCCCTCAGGATAAGAGAAGCAAGCATAAGGGACGTCAGTAATTTTCGTTCCTTTCGTAATTTCAAGGGAAATTCTTCCGCTTCCACTTCCAAGCAAGAACTGTCTAAACCTTCCTGGAGACCAAATCAGTCTTGGAACAAGGGAAAACAATCCAAGAAGCCTGCTGTTGAATCAAAGACAGCATGAAGGGCATGCCCCCAATCCGGGACTGAATCTTGTAGGGGGCAGACTTTCCTTCTTTGCTCAGGCTTGGGTTCGAGATGTTCAGAATCCCTGGGCAGTGAACATAGTATCTCAGGGATACAAACTAGAGTTCAAAGATTTTCCTCCCAGAGGCAGGTTCCTGCTTTCAAGATTATATGTAGACCAGACAAAAAGGCGTTCTTACACTGTGTACGGGACCTCTCTGACCTGGGAGTAATAGTCCCTGTTCCGTTGCAGGAACGGGGTCTGGGATTTTATTCCAATCTCTTCGTGGTTCCCAAAAAGGAGGGAACCTTCAGGCCAATTTTAGATCTCAAGAGTCTAAACAAATTCCTCAGAGTACCGTCCTTCAAGATGGAAACTATTCGTTCCATTCTTCCTTTGGTCCAAGAGGGTCAATTTATGACAACAGTGGATTTAAAGGACGCTTACCTGCATGTTCCCATTTAAAGGGATCATCACAAGTTTCTAAGGTTTGTCTTTCTGGAGAAACACTTCCAATTCGTGGCTCTTCCTTTCGGTCTTGCCACAGCTCCCAGAATTTTCTCAAAGGTTCTGGGATCTCTGTTGGCGGTTCTCCGATTATGGGGCATTGCAGTGGCGCCCTATCTGGACGACATCCTGGTCCAGGTGCCATCCTTTCAACAAGCAATGTCCCACAGGGAAATGTTGTTATCCTTCCTGCGATCTCACGGATGGAAGGTAAATTTGGAAAAGAGCTCCTTAGTTCCAAAAACAAGGGTAACTTTCTTGGGAACCATAATAGATTCCCTTTCAGTGAAGATTTTTCTGACAGAAGTCAGGAAATCAAAGATTTTCGATTCTTGCCTAGCGCTTCAGTCCGCTCCGCGGCCATCAGTGGCTCAGTGCAGGGAGGTAATCGGGCTGATGGTGGCGGCAATGGACATCATCCCATTCGCTTGTTTCTACCTCAGACCTCTGCAGTTAAACATGCTCAGTCAGTGGAACGGAGATTATGCGGATTTGTCTCCACAAATACAGCTGGAGCAGGAGGCAAGAGATTCTCTTCTTTGGTGGTTGTCTCAGGATCATCTCTCCCAGGGAACCTGCTTTCGCAGACCCTCTTGGGTGATTGTGACAACAGACGCCAGCCTTCTAGGATGGGGAGCAGTCTGGGGCTCTCTAAAGGCTCAGAGAACTTGGACTCAGAGTCTGTTCTGCCCATAAACATTCTGGAGCTGTGAGCAATCTTCAATACTCTTCTGGCCTGGCCCCAGTTAACCTCGGCCCAGTTCATCAGGTTCCAGTGAGACAACATAACTTCAGTGGCTTACATCAACCATCAGGGAGGAACGCGGAGTTCCTTAGCCATGACAGAGGTAGCCAAGATAATTCGGTGGGCGGAGACCCTCAATTGCTGTCTGTCGGCGAACCACATACCAGGGGTGGATAACTGGGAGGCGGAATTCCTGAGCAGACAGACCTTTTACCCAGGGGAGTGGGAACTCCATCCGGAAGTGTTTTCCAGCCTGATTCTCAGATGGGGTCAGCCGGAATTGGATCTCATGGCATCTCGGCAGAATTCCAAGCTCCCAAGGTACGGATCGAGAGCAAGGGACCCTCAGGCGGTACTGATAGATGCCCTGGCGGTTCCTTGGAATTTCAGTCTTGCATACCTATTTCCTCCGTTTGCTCTACTACCTCGGGTCATTGCCTGAATCAAGCAGGAGAGGGCATCAGTGATACTCATTGCACCGGCGTGGCCTCGCAGGACTTGGTATGCAGATCTGGTGGATATGTCATCTCTTCCACCTTGGAGACTTCCGTTGAGGAAGGACCTTCTACTTCAGGGTTCCTTCCTTCATCCAAATCTAGTTTCTCTGAAGCTGACTGCTTGGAGATTGAACGCTTAATTTTATCCAAGCAGGGATTTTCAGATTCGGTCATTGAGACCATGTGTCAGGTTCTCTGCTGTATGTCCCTTTAAATCTCTCTGTTAAAAGCCTGTCTCTCCCAGCAGCAGCTGCTAATTAATGCAGTTAGATGTGGCATTTGCTACAGCTCACACGCTAAAGAAGCTTTCTCTTCATATCTACAAGGGATTTATAATTACCTTCAATTTCCTAAAAGTTCAAACTTTAACTTGTTTCTTTATCAGCAAGAGACTTTTGTACTAAAGAACTTTCCTGGATTGCTACAGTTGTTTTAAACCGCAACTACAATTACTACTTACCGGAGCTGTGTACTTCCTTCCTGAACGTTCCACTTATTCAGTGCATCACCAGATTACAGCACCTTTCAACACTACAGATTAATTCCGTTACTGCAAACGGTAAACTAACCGAAAAGGACTGTTCACTTACTCCTAAGAGTTAAACCTTCGGTATTGCCAGTATCAAGATCTAGTGCCATTGGAACTAAACTACCTACAATCAAGTTGTTACTTTGGATCCGGTATGACCGGTTGGAAGATTGTATTTACCGGTTCACAGATAACTATCTCACACCGCTGCTTGTTGCGTCACTCAGATTGACAAGCTTGCTCCTCTCTGCAGCGTGAATCGGTCTCGCCCACCTGTGACGTCACTGCAGCTTCAAGTGTAACGCTGCACAAACAGAGTAAGTCAGTTTTCCTTGCAATTAAGTATTGAGTCATATTGTGCAAATCTTCATTTGAGACCATCTCATCTCTGATACCTCTTCTTGATACAAGTTCTACACAGGACACTCTCCTGTAACCAGTTAATATTAAAAGAACATTATGATTCACTAAAATCAGCAGCTCTTACTTCTCTCACTGCTTCTCCATAAGTCTGCAGCTGTGATTCAGGATATTGCAGCAATATCAATTTCAAGGACTTTAAATTCCTAAATAAATAGATACCTAACATATTAATTAGCCCAAAAAACAGAATATGGATCCAGCAGACTTGCCTACTGTGGTGTATAACCTAACTCAACAAGTAAATCAGCTCACACAGGGCTTAAGGGATCTACAGGTGCAAAACGATAGCTTAAAGGAAATGATGAAAGATAATACCCCAGAGCCACAGGTTTCTCTCCCTGAAAAATTTACAGGAGACAGGTCAACTTACAGGCAATTTAAGAATGCTTGCCACTTATTGTTCTTAATGAGACCTAAGACCTATAACACAGAAAGAATCAAGGTTATGACAGTCATTTCTTTTCTAAGAGGTGAAGCTAGAACTTGGGCAGATCTACTGTTTGAAAATGATGACCCTATCTTAGGTTCTCTTACAGGGTTCTTCACAGAAATGAGTCTTCTCTATGAAGATACTCAAAAACAGCTCTCTGCTGAAGCTAAGATGCGCTCACTCAGGCAGGGACGTAAGCCTGTTGAAGAATATGTTACTGAGTTCAAACTATATATAGCAGACTCTGAATGGAGTGAGATTGCTCTACGCAACCAGTTCAGGCTGGGTTTGTCTGATTCGCTCAAAGATGAGTTGGCCCGTACACAACTTCCCAGAACATTGGAAGGTCTCATTAATCTATCAATCCAGATCGACCGTCGCCTTCGTGAGAGACGCGCAGAACGCCAGCAGCCAGAGAGTTCATTTAAATACCAATCTCCATATACTGTCTCATCAGCATCAGCTAAAGAAACTTCAGTCCCTATGGAACTTGGGGTTGTAAAAGGTCCCCTGCAACCCGAAGAAAGGAGCCGTAGGAGACTTAAAAATCTCTGCATGTACTGTGCTTCTCCTGATCATACCGTGAAGGACTGTCCTTTACTCCTACGTCAAAGGAAGAGTAAGTTACAGCCTATTACAAGTTTTTTCACAACCAAAGTTATTAGTCCAGCTTACTGTACTCTTTCTCTCTCCCTACAGTGGGATCAACATCAAGTTCGTACTGAAGCCATCGTGGACTCAGGAGCATATTCCAGTATTATTGATGTAACACTTACTAAGAAAAATAAAATACCACTTGTGTTAAAAGCAAAACCCGTCTTTGTCAGAGTCATTGATGGTTCACAAGTTATTTCAGGGCCAGTTACTCATCAAACCGTCCCTTTGAAAGTAACATTGGGTAGGGGGCACATTGAATATCTTTCTTTTGATGTTCTACCATCTCCTCTATTCCCTGTTATTCTAGGGTTATCTTGGCTTCAACTTCATCAACCAAGCATTAAATGGGGTACACTTAAATTGGATTTTGATTCCTCTTTCTGCAAAGCAAATTGTTCACCTCAACAGTTTTTATTACAAATTTCATCATCTGATATACCACACGAATACTCTGAATTCACCGATGTTTTTAGCAAGAAAGAAGCAGAGGCTCTACCTCCTCACCGGTTGTATGATTGTCCTATCCAACTCCTTCCAGGGTCCTCCATCCCTGTTGGACACATATACCCTCTGTCACAACCAGAACTTGAATTTTTGAAGTCTTACCTTGAGGAGAATCTTAGAAAAGGCTTCATTAGACCCTCTACCTCACCTGCAGGGGCAGGTATCTTTTTCGTGAAGAACAAAGATGGTTCTTTAAGACCAATCATAGATTACCGACAGTTGAATAAGAGGACGATAAAAAACAGGTATCCTTTGCCCTTGATTCCAGAGTTAGTAGAACGTCTCAGCAAAGCCAAGATTTTTACAAAACTTGATCTCAGAGGTGCCTATAATCTGGTCAGGATCAAAGAAGGGGACGAATGGCTCACAGCTTTCAGGACTCGATACGGACTGTATGAGTACACTGTGATGCCATTCAGGCTCTGTAATGCCCCAGCAACTTTCCAGTACCTAATAAATGACATCTTCAGGGATTTACTGGACGTATGCATGGTGGTATATCTGGACGATATACTTATATACTCCGACAATATGGAGGAACACCAGAAACATGTCAAGTGGGTTTTAGGTCGTTTAAGAACACACCAATTATACGCCAAGTTAGAAAAGTGCATTTTCCATACCTCTGAGATCACATTTCTAGGATACCACATATCCCCATCAGGTGTACGAATGGAAGACAACAAGGTAGAAGCTATTAAGAACTGGCCAACCCCTAAATGCAGGAAGGATGTACAGCGGTTCCTTGGCTTCGCAAACTTCTATCGGAAGTTTATTAAAGGCTTCTCTGGAATCACCAAACCACTTAGTAAACTCACTGGTACTAACACCAACTTCACATGGGACTCTACAGCTGAAAAGGCTTTCAATTTCTTAAAAGATTCTTTCTCATCAGCACCAATTCTTCGGTTTCCTAACCCAGATCTGCAGTATATTCTTGAGGTTGATGCCTCAGAATATGCTATAGGAGCCATACTCTCTCAAAAGGAATCAATGTCAAAGCCTTTACATCCTGTTGCCTTCTACTCCCGATTGATGACACCACCAGAGCTAAACTACCCTATTGGTGAGAAGGAGCTTCTGGTAATCAAGTCAGCATTCGAACACTGGCGGCATCTGTTAGAGGGCACAAAAATTCCCATACTCATTTATACTGATCACCGTAATTTGGAGTATTTACAGTCCAGCAAAACCCTCTCAGCAAGACAACTCCGCTGGAGTTTGTTTTTTACCAGGTTCAATTTCCACATCACATACAGACCCGGATCGAAGAATGGGAAGGCTGATGCCTTGACCAGGAATATCAATAAACCTCCTGCCTTAATTGTTTCACAAAGTATAATATCTCCTGAACATTTCATTGGAATTGTATCCAAACCCCAAGACACTCTACGTGTGGAACAAGAGCAAGACACTTCTCTTCCTAAGGAAAAATTATTTCTAAAAGATGGCCTCTACTACTTCAAACAAAAGCTTTATATACCTCCATCATTAAGGAATCAGTTGTTACACGATCACCATGATCCACCCTTACTGGGACATCCTGGTATCCGCAAAACGATTGAATTGTTACGTAGGAACTATTGGTGGCCAAATATGGAACAAACAGTAAAGGATTATATAACTTCTTGTTTGATTTGTACCACCTCAAAGAAGGCTTCCTCAAAACCGTATGGATTGCTCAAACCTTTGCCCATACCACCTAGACCATGGCATACAGTCGGAATGGACTTCATTGTCGAACTTCCCAAATCTAACGGTTGTAACACAGTGCTTGTGATTGTTGATCTTTTGACCAAAATGGCTCACTTCCTTCCCTACAAAAAGTTGCCTTCAGCTGCTGAAACCGCTGATCTCTTCCTCACTGAAATAGTACGATTACATGGAATTCCATCTGTCATTGTATCAGATAGGGGTTCGCAATTTACCTCAAGATTTTGGAGGCAACTATGTAAGCTTCTACACATTGATCATAGATACAGCACAGCCTTTCATCCCCAGACCAATGGGCAGACGGAGAGGGTGAATCAATGTCTGGAACAGTATATTCGCTGTTATTGTTCGCATCAGCAGGACAAATGGTTTCAAAACATCTTCATGGCTGAATATGCGTACAATAATTCACAAAACTCTTCTACTACAACATCTCCATTTTTCTCTAACTATGGGTTCCATCCTACATTTCATTTCCACCCTCAGGCTGAGATCAACTCTCCTTGCATCAATGATCTAATTACTAACCTATCCGAAATACATCAATTTGTAAAGAATAGTATGGAATCCGCTCAACTTAAACAGAAACATCAGTATGACACTAGAAGGAAAATACCGCCTCCTTATCAGATAGGTGATAAAGTTTGGCTTTCTACCAAGAACTTAAAGTTAAAGACACCATGTAAGAAGTTCTCCAAAACTTTCATTGGTCCTTACGTCATTAATAAGGTTGTTAATGAAAATGCTGTCACTCTAGATCTACCATCGGATCTTCGTATTCATCCCACATTCCATGTGTCTGTTCTAAAACCATACGTTCCTACCCGTACTCCTCCATCCCCTACTCCATCCAACTTGATTCAAACTGATGAAGAAATTTATGAAATCAACCGCATTTTGGACTCCAGAATTGTTAGGGGTCGTCTTCAATATCTTGTTAGGTGGAAAGGTTACTCCTCAGATGAGGATTCATGGGAGCCTTCTGAGAATCTGCAAGCGGATAGATTGATATCACGTTTCCATCATGCTAACCCGGATAGACCTGGACCTTTAAGCTGCAGTGCAGCTCCTTAGAGGGGGGGACATGTCAGGTATCTGTTCTCTGCTGTATGTCCCTTTAAATCTCTCTGTTAAAAGCCTGTCTCTCCCAGCAGCAGCTGCTAATTAATGCAGTTAGATGTGGCATTTGCTACAGCTCACACGCTAAAGAAGCTTTCTCTTCATATCTACAAGGGATTTATAATTACCTTCAATTTCCTAAAAGTTCAAACTTTAACTTGTTTCTTTATCAGCAAGAGACTTTTGTACTAAAGAACTTTCCTGGATTGCTACAGTTTTTTTAAACCGCAACTACAATTACTACTTACCGGAGCTGTGTACTTCCTTCCTGAACGTTCCACTTATTCAGTGCATCACCAGATTACAGCACCTTTCAACACTACAGATTAATTCCGTTACTGCAAATGGTAAACTAACCGAAAAGGACTGTTCACTTACTCCTAAGAGTTAAACCTTCGGTATTGCCAGTATCAAGATCTAGTGCCATTGGAACTAAACTACCTACAATCAAGTTGTTGCTTTGGATCCGGTAAGACCGGTTGGAAGATTGTATTTACCGGTTCACAGATAACTATCTCACACCGCTGCTTGTTGCGTCACTCAGATTGACAAGCTTGCTCCTCTCTGCAGCGTGAATCGGTCTCGCCCACCTGTGACGTCACTGCAGCTTCAAGTGTAACGCTGCACAAACAGAGTAAGTCAGTTTTCCTTGCAATTAAGTATTGAGTCATATTGTGCAAATCTTCATTTGAGACCATCTCATCTCTGATACCTCTTCTTGATACAAGTTCTACACAGGACACTCTCCTGTAACCAGTTAATATTAAAAGAACATTATGATTCACTAAAATCAGCAGCTCTTACTTCTCTCACTGCTTCTCCATAAGTCTGCAGCTGTGATTCAGGATATTGCAGCAATATCAATTTCAAGGACTTTAAATTCCTAAATAAATAGATACCTAACACCATGATTCAGGCTTGTAAGCCTGTCACTAGACGGATTTACCATAAGATATGGCGTAAATACCTATATTGGTATGACTCCAAAGGTTACTCTTGGAGTAGAGTTAGGATTCCTAGAATTCTGTCATTTCTCCAAGAAGGTTTGGAGAAGGGATTATCGGCAAGTTCCCTAAAGGGTCAAATATCTGCCTTGTCTATTTTGTTACACAAACGTCTGGCAGACATTCCAGACATGCAATCGTTTTGTCAGGCCTTGGTCAGGATCAGGCCTGTGTTGAAACCAGTTTCTCCTCCATGGAGTCTTAATTTAGTTCTTAAAGTACTTCAAGGGGCTCCGTTTGAGCCTATGCATTCCTTAGATATTAAGTTGTTATCTTGGAAAGTTTTGTTTCTAGTGGCTATTTCTTCTGCTCGTAGAGTGTCAGAGCTCTCGGCATTACACTATGAGTCACCTTACCTTATTTTTCACTCGGATAAGGTAGTTTTGCATACAAAGTTAGGTTTTCTTCCTAAAGTTGTTTCTGACCGGAACATTATTCAGGAGATTGTGGTCCCTTCATTGTGTCCTAATCCTTCTTCTCAGAAGGAACGACTTCTACACAATTTAGCCGTGGTTCGTGCTCTTCAATTTTATTTACAGGCGACCAAGGATTTTGGTCAGTCCTCTGCCTTGTTTGTGGTTTTCTCAGGAAAATGTAAGGGACAGAAAGCTACGGCTACTTCTCTTTGCTTTTGGCATGGGAGTGGTAATTTCACCAGTCCTAGAGCCCTGGAAGTGCAGGCTGGAGTAAGGAGTTTAAGGGAGCTGGATGAAGTAAGTATTTAAAACCCCAATCTTAGCTCTATTAAGCAAAGGGGACCCGCAGACACTGATCCCCCATAAGCCCTTGTTATAAGGAGGCATGTGCATTTGTGTACTTTGTTAGTATCCGAATGTTAAAGAATGTGGTTGCGCACAGGATTTATCTCTTTTTGGAGACGGATTTCTTCTTGTGAAGTTGAAACACACTATAAGCTCAGTGCAAATCCAAATCTTAGTGTGTTGCACTTTCACAAGGAGAAATCCGCATGCACATGCCTAGTTATAAGGCTCATAAGCTGTTCGTATAGGTTTAATAGTGGTAATAGTGATCACCTGGCATAAATGTTTACTGCAATTGTATTTCAATGACAAAATAACCCAACCGTTTCTCTTATTTAAAGTAGACACAGCTAGATGCTTATATTCTGTTTAGTATCTTATCACCTTTGCTGAGGCCAGTTAGGGACATATATGTAGCAGCCTAAGGTTTGTAAAGTCTGATGTGTGCACTTCCAATTCTCAGAACTTAAAGGAACATGAAACCCTGCATGATTCAGACAGAGTATGACATTTTAAACAACTTTTTAATTTACTTCAATGATCGCATTTTCTTTGTTCTCTTGGTATCTTTGGCTGAAAATCAGGGATCTATGCTTGGGAGCTGGCCCATTTCTGGGGCACTATATGGCATCAGCTTTGCAAGAATGTTATCCATTTGCAAGAGCACTAGATGGCAGCACTATTTCTTGCCAAATAATGCTCCAGAATTAAGCAAATTTGTTATGCTTTGTCTGAATCACAAAAGAACAATTTTGGGTTTCATATCACTTTAAATTATTGAAAAATGTGGCAAATAAAAGGAACAATGTACTGTAATATTGTTTCTCTTGTAAGGTGTATCCAGTCCACGGATCATCCATTACTTGTGGGATATTCTCCTTCCCAACAGGAAGTTGCAAGAGGATCACCCACAGCAGAGCTGCTATATAGCTCCTCCCCTAACTGCCATACCCAGTCATTCTCTTGCAACTCTCGACAAGCATGGAGGTAGTAAGAGAGAAGTGGTGAAACGTAGTTGTTTTTTTTTTCTTCAATCAAAAGTTTGTTATTTTTAAATGGTACCGGAGTTGTACTATTTTGTCCCAGGCAGAAAATAGAAGAAGAATCTGCCTGTGATTTCTATGATCTTAGCAGGTTGTAACTAAGATCCATTGCTGTTCTCACACATAACTGAAGAGAGAGGTAATTTCAGCTGGGGAATGGCGTGCAGGTTATCCTGCTATGAGGTATGTGCAGTTAAACATTTTTTCTAGAAGATGTAAATGCTAGAAAATGCTGCTGATACCAGATTTATGTAAGGTAAGCCTGAATACAGTGATTTAATAGCGACTGGTATCATGCTTACTTTCAGAGGTAATACTCTTATAGATTTGCAATATAAAACGTTTGCTGGCATGTTTAAACGTTTTTATATATACTTTGGTGATAAAACTTTATTGGGGCCTAGTTTTTTTCCACATGGCTGGCTTAAATTTGCCTAGAAACAGTTTCCTGAGGCTTTCCACTGTTTTAATATGAGTGGGAGGTGCCTAATTTAGCGCTTTATTGCGCAGTAACTTTTACAGACTGAGACATCCAGCTTCCTCCAGGAGTCCCCTGAATACTATAGGACTTTTCTAAAGGGCTCTTAGGCTTTCCAAAGTCGTTTGTTTGGGAAGGTAGGCCCACAGCAGGGCTGTGGCAGTTTGTTGTGACTGTTAAAAAACGTCTATCGTTTTTTTGATCCGTTTTTTGAACTAAGGGGTTAATCATCCATTTACAAGTGGGTGCAATGCTCTGTTAGCTTATTATACACACTGTAAAAATTTCGTTTGATTTACTGCTTTTTTCACTGTTTTTCAAATTCTGACAAAATTTGTTTCTCTTAAAGGCACAGTACCGTTTTTATTTTTTGCTTGTTAACTTGATTTAAAGTGTTTTCCAAGCTTGCTGGTCTCATTGCTAGTCTGTTAACATGTCTGACATAGAGGAAACTCCTTGTTCATTATGTTTAGAAGCCATGGTGTAACCCCCTCTTAGAATGTGTACCAAATGTACTGATTTCACTTTAAGTCATAAAGATCATATTTTGTCTTTAAAAAATGTATCACCAGAGGAATCTGACGAGGGGGAAGTTATGCCGACTAACTCGCCCCACGTGTCAGACCCTTTGACTCCCGCTCAAGGGACTCACGCTCTAATGGCGCCAAGTACATCTAGTGCGCCCATAGCGTTTACTTTACAAGACATGGCGGTGGTCATGGATAATACACTGTCAGCGGTATTATCCAGACTACCTGGGTTTAGAGGAAAGCGAGACAGCTCTGGAGTTAGAAGAAATACAGAGCATACTGACGCTTTAAGAGCTATGTCTGATACTCCCTCACAATATACAGAAGCTGAGGAAGGAGAGCTTCTTTCTGTGGGTTTCTGACTCAGGGAAGAAGATTCAACCTGATTCTGATATGTCTACATTTAAATTTAAGCTTGAACACCTCCGCGTGTTGCTCAGGGAGGTTTTAGCTGCTCTGAATGACTGTGATACAATTGCAGTGCCAGAAAAATTGTGTAGATTGGACAAATACTATGCAGTGCCGGTGTGCACTGATGTTTTTCCAATACCTAAAAGGTTTGTAGAAATTATTACTAAGGAATGGGATAGACCAGGTGTGCCGTTCTCTCCCCCTCCTATTTTTAAGAAAATGTTTCCAATAGATGCCACCACACGGGACTTATGGCAGACAGTCCCTAAGGTGGAGGGAGCAGTTTCTACCCTAGCTAAGCGTACTACTATCCCTGTCGAGGACAGTTGTGCTTTCTCAGATCCAATGGATAAAAAGTTAGAGGGTTACCTTAAGAAAATGTTTATTCAACAAGGTTTTATTCTACAGCCCCTTGCATGCATTGCCCCAGTCACTGCTGCTGCGGCTTTCTGGTTTGAGTCTCTGGAAGAGGCTTTACAGGTAGAGACCCCATTGGATGACATACTTGACAAGCTTAGAGCACTTAAGCTAGCCAATTCTTTTGTTTCTGATGCCATTGTTCATTTGACTAAACTAACGGCTAAAAATTCTGGTTTTGCTATTCAAGCGCGCAGGGCGCTATGGCTTAAATCATGGTCAGCTGACGTTACTTCAAAGTCTAAGCTGCTTAACATTCCCTTCAAGGGGCAAACCCTATTCGGGCCTGGTTTGAAGGAGATCATTTCTGATATCACTGGAGGAAAAGGTCATGCCCTTCCTCAGGATAGGTCCAAATCAAGGGCCAAACAGACTAATTTTCGTGCCTTTCGAAACTTCAAGGCGAGTGCGACATCAACTTCCTCTAATGCAAAACAAGAGGGAACTTTTGCCCAGTCCAAGTCGGTCTGGAGACCTAACCAGACCTGGAACAAAGGTAAGCAGGCCAAAAAACCTGCTGCTGCCCCTAAGACAGCATGAAGTATCAGCCCCCTATCTGGTAACGGATCTCGTAGGGGCAGACTTTCGCTCTTCGCCCAGGCTTGGGCAAGAGATGTCCAGGATCCCTGGGCGTTGGAAATTGTATCCCAGGGATATCTTCTGGACTTCAAAGCTTCTCCTCCAAAAGGGAGATTTAACCTTTCACAATTATCTGCAAACCAGATAAAGAGAGAGGCATTCTTACACTGTGTTCAAGACCTCCTAGTTATGGGAGTGATCCATCCAGTTCCAAAGGAGGAACAAGGACAGAGATTTTACTCAAATCTGTTTGTGGTTCCCAAAAAAGAGGGAACCTTCAGACCAATTTTAGATCTCAAGATCTTAAACAAATTCCTCCCATCATTCAAGATGGAGACTATTCGCACCATCCTACCTATGATCCAGGAGGGTCAATACATGACTACAGTGGATTTAAAGGATGCTTATCTTCACATTCCGATACACAAAGATCATCATCGGTTTCTCAGGTTTGCCTTCCTGAACAGGCATTACCAGTTTGTAGCTCTTCCCTTTGGATTAGCTACAGCCCCAAGAATCTTTACGAAGGTTCTGGGGTCACTTCTGGCGGTCCTAAGACCGTGCGGCATATCAGTGGCCCCTTATTTAGACGACATTCTGATACAGGCGTCCAATTTCCAAATTGCCAAGTCTCATACGGACATAGTTCTGGCATTTCTGAGGTCGCATGGGTGGAAGGTGAACGAAGAAAAGAGTTCTCTATCTCCTCTCACAAGAGTTTCCTTTCTGGGAACTCTAATAGATTCTGTAGAAATGAGGATTTACCTGACAGAGTCCAGGTTATCAAAACTTCTAAATTCCTGCCGTGTTCTTTATTCCACTACTCGCCCTTTGGTGGCTCAGTGTATGGAGGTAATCGGCTTAATGGTGGCAACAATGGACATAGTGCCGTTTGCACGCCTACATCTCAGACCGCTGCAACTATGCATGCTCAGTCAGTGGAATGAGGATTACACAGATTTGTCCCCTCTACTAAATCTGGATCAAGAGACCAGGGATTCTCTTCTCTGGTGGCTATCTCGGGTCCATCTGTCCAAGTAAATGACCTTTCGCAGGCCAGATTGGACAATTGTTACGACAGATGCCAGCCTTCTATGCTGGGGGGCAGTCTGGAACTCCCTGAAGGCTCAGGAATCGTGGACTCAGGAGGAGACACTCCTTCCAATAAACATTCTGGAACTAAGAGCGATATTCAATGCTCTTCAGGCTTGGCCTCAGCTAGCGACAATGAGGTTCATCAGATTTCAGTCGGGACAACATCACGACTGTGGCTTACATCAACCATCAAGGGGGAACAAGGAGTTCCCTAGCGATGTTAGAAGTCTCAAAGATTAATTCGCTGGGCAGAGATTCACTCTTGCCACCTATCAGCTATCCATATCCCAGGTGTAGAGAACTGGGAGGCGGATTTTCTAAGTCGACAGACTTTTCATCCGGGGGAGTGGGAACTCCATCCGGAGGTGTTTGCACAATTGATTCATCGTTGGGGCAAACCAGAACTGGATCTCATGGCGTCTCGCCAGAACGCCAAACTTCCTTGTTACGGATCCAGGTCCAGGGACCCCAAGGCAACGCTGATAGATGCTCTAGCAGCACCTTGGTCCTTCAACCTGGCTTATGTGTTTCCACCGTTTCCTCTGCTCCCTCGTCTGATTGCCAAAATCAAGCAGGAGAGAGCATCGGTGATCTTGATAGCGCCTGCGTGGCCACGCAGGACTTGGTATGCAGATCTGGTGGACATGTCATCCTTTCCACCATGGACTCTGCTGCTGAGACAGGACCTTCTACTTCAAGGTCCTTTCAACCATCCAAATCTAATTTCTCTGAGACTGACTGCCTGGAGATTGAACGCTTGATTTTATCAAAGTGTGGCTTCTCCGAGTCAGTCATTGATACCTTAATTCAGGCACGAAAGCCTGTTACCAGGAAAATCTATCATAAGATATAGCGTAAATATCTTTATTGGTGTGAATCCAAGGGCTACTCATGGAGTAAGGTCAGGATTCCCAGGATATTATCTTTTCTCCAAGAAGGATTGGAAAAAGGATTGTCAGCTAGTTCCTTGAAGGGACAGATTTCTGCTCTGTCTATTCTTTTGCACAAGCGTCTGGCGGATGTTCCAGACGTTCAGGCATTTTGTCAGGCTTTAGTTAGAATCAAGCCTGTGTTTAAACCTGTTGCTCCGCCATGGAGCTTAAATTTGGTTCTTAAAGTTCTTCATTCCATAGATATCAAACTTTTGTCTTGGAAAGTTCTTTTTTTGGTAGCTATTTCCTCGGCTCGTAGAGTTTCCGAGTTATCTGCCTTACAATGTGATTCTCCTTATCTGATCTTCCATGCAGATAAGGTAGTCCTGCGTACCAAACCTGGGTTTTTACCTAAGGTGGTATCTAATAAGAATATCAATCAGGAGATTGTTGTTCCATCATTGTGTCCTAATCCTTCTTCAAAGAAGGTACGTCTATTACACAATCTTGACGTGGTTCGTGCTTTAAAGTATTATTTACAAGCTACTAAAGATTTTCGTCAAACATCTGCTTTGTTTGTTGTCTACTCTGGACAGAGGAGAGGCCAAAAGGCTTCGGCAACCTCTCTTTCATTTTGGCTAAAAAGCATAATCCGCTTAGCTTATGAGACTGCTGGCCAGCAGCCTCCTGAAAGGATTACAGCTCATTCTACTAGAGCTGTGGCTTCCACATGGGCCTTTAAAAATGAGGCTTCTGTTGAAAATATTTGCAAGGCGGCGACTTGGTCTTCGCTTCATACCTCTTCAAAATTCTATAAATTTGATACTTTTGCTTCTTCCGAGGCTATTTTTGGGAGAAAGGGTTTACAGGCAGTGGTACCTTCCGTTTAAGTACCTGCCTTGTCCCTCCCTTCATCCGTGTACTTTAGCTTTGGTATTGGTATCCCACAAGTAATGGATGATCCGTGGACTGGATACACCTTACAAGAGAAAACATAATTTATGCTTACCTGATAAATTTATTTCTCTTGTAGTGTATCCAGTCCACGGCCCGCCCTGTCATTTTAAGGCAGGCATTTTTTTAATTTTAAACTACAGTCACCACTGCACCCTATGGTTTCTCCTTTCTCTGCTTGTCTTCAGTTGAATGACTGGATATGGCAGTTAGGGGAGGAGCTATATAGCAGCTCTGCTGTGGGTGATCCTCTTGCAACTTCCTGTTGGGAAGGAGAATATCCCACAAGTAATGGATGATCCGTGGACTGGATACACCACAAGAGAAATACATTTATCAGGTAAGCATAAATTATGTTTTTTCCCTTAATGTGTTTCCAATTAATTGTTATACAAGCTGCAGAGTATAAAATGTATGAGAAAGTTGTTCTTTATTTTTGTATATGAAATAGCGTGTTTTGTTCTTTGAAACTACAACCCTTGGATTGAGCTTGCAGGGAAACCAGATCTCCTTGTGTTATCTTTTTTTGTAAACACACACTTCTTTATATTATCTATGTCTGTAAACCAAAGCCTAATACGTAGAGAAAACAACTGAAAATTAACATTTTATTACTTATCTCTCCTACCTCCCATTGGAAGTGTAATTTCTTCGACTGGGTATGTTTACAAAGCTTTTCTTTAGCCTTTAGTTCTATTCAGATAGAGAATACAATTTTTTTTAAAAAGTATCGAATTTACTTCTATTATCAATTTTTTACTTTGGTCTCATGTTATTCTTTCTTGAAGAGATACATAGGTAGGTAGCGTGCACATGCCTGTGCACTACATGACAGGAAATAGTGCTGCCATCTAGTGATCTTGCTAATGTATAACATTGTTTGAAAACTGCTGCCATATAGGGCTGCAGACACGTGCACGCTCCTGATGTTACCTTCCAGATTTTCAACAAAGGATAACAAGAAAATGAAGAAAATTTGATAATAGAAGTAAAATGGAAAGTTGTTGAAAATTGTATATT